>NW_020884938.1:1800062-2029135 GCF_003945725.1 Corapipo altera | reverse complement strand
GGAAGAATGGGTGGGTGGATAGATGGAGGGATAGGTAGAGGGATGGAAGGATGGGTGAGTGGAGAGATGGAGGGATGAATGGAAAGAGGGATGGAAGGATGGATAGATGGAGGGATGGGTGAAGGGATGGACAGGTCGATAGAGGCATGGTGGGTTGAGTGGATGGAAGGAAGGATGAATGGATGGATGGGGTGGAGGAATGGATGGACAGAGGGAGGGATGGGTGGCCCCACACCACGGGCTGTGAGGGCAGACAGGCCAGCAGACACAGCTGCCCATCTCCTCGGCAACTGCAGGCAGGAATCCTTCCCCCTTCCCAGGCTCAGGCTAAAACACAACTTTGTTTTGGTCGCCCCTGCCTGCCTCCCAACTTCACCTAACTCCATCCCTGCCTGCCACCAGCCACTGGCCTCCTCCAGGGCTTTGCCGTGGAGACAATTGCCCCTTTCCAGCCCTTCCCCCATCTCACTCCTCCAAGTCCTGCTCTGGATCCAACCGGGGCTCTGCGGGTGACCCGTGTGGTCCTGGCCCAGCCCGGGTGGCACACCCTCCCCAAAATCATCAGGGAAGCTGCACTGCCTCTGCTGCAGACAGACACGTGAGTGCCATTGTCACCAGCACCCTGGAGGAGAAAATCCATCACTTAAACCCAAACATGAGAAATGTGCCCCCTCAGAGGCAAACTCCGGGACCCTGAAGTCTTCCAGGCTGTTTTTAAAGGACTGGAACAGCTTGCAGACGTCTCTTGTGATGTGCCCCCCTATTTGCTTTACACCTTTCTTTCACAGACACTCCCCCTGCTGAAATGCTTGGCTACTTTAGGTTGTTTCAACTCTTCCTAATTACCCAGCGAGGCTGTTGTGTGCGACATCCACTTGTCATCCGGAAAATAAATACGCCTCTTTTTGACAAGTTCCTCCCAAATATATGTGCGTTTCAGTACGGTTCTCCCAGAAAGTAGCACTTTTTAAGTACCTTTAAGCCTGAAGAGACGGAAAGGAAATGTAAGAAAAGTTGCTCAGCCCGTAGTAAAAGCACAAACCACCGTCCTTATCCTTCATAAAACCGAACTCCCATTGCACGGTGCCAGAGCTGTTTGCTCTCCGCATGTTTACACCTCGACTTTGGGCATTCCCGGCCTTAATCCTCCAGGGCTGGAGCAGCGGTTATTGGTATTTTAAATCCGGTCCCTTATTTTTTTGTGTGACTACGCGGAGGTGCAGCGCTGAATTCCATGCCCCAGCCTTCCCATGGATACGCGGAGCGTTCCTGCCGCGGAGGTCCCCAGAGGGATCACCTGGAGCCTTGGAGTGCCACCTAGTGACCTACTCATGGAATGTTGCAGCAGAGCGACCCAAAGGCTTTTCCAAGACTTTGGAAGCAGGAGTTTTGTCCTAGGTAAAAAGCAAGGCTAAATCTTCTTCCCCTTTTTTTTTTTTTTTTAATCTTTCATAACCGGCTTTGTCGTTCTGTTTCATGAAATCACGCTAAAATTTATCACGGGATGAACTGTCCAGAATGTTTCTCTTTCATGAAGGAATTAACTAAAATTGTCTAAAAAATGAACTATCTCAACTTTTTAAAAAGCCACGGTGCAACAAAGAAGTTTGATGAAGCAACAAAATACTCCAGCTGCCTCGATGTTCTCTACCACATACTGTATGTGTACATGATATTTCTACCATGAATATATAATTATATGAATTTATAATCTATACAGTACTTCCCCCACCTGTATAGCACTCGGGAAAGGGAGTCACCTTAATCCAAATATTACATTATTGGAAGCACCACCCACGTTTATGCTCTCTACCAAAGTACTTGAGCTCTGCTTTGGGCAGCCTGCAGCAACAGCTTGCATGTTAATTGGCTTCTAATGTTCTTCCATACCAAGGAAGGAACTATTCCAATAAAATAATAACAAAAATTAATAATGAAAGAGGTGTGTTTTATTAGGACCCATCTCTTTATAGAAGGCCCATGAAGAGCTGAATGTCAGGAAAGGGCATAAAGAGAAGAGTGGCTGCAGAGTAGCAGCCTTGCCTTCAGAACACCTCCTCCCACAGACACAAACCATTCCAAAAATGCTTTGAGAAGACAGAAGAGCATCTGCAGAATTATCTGGTTTCCTGGTTTGCTATTTATGAACACCTGTATATTGGGGTCAGTGCTGCCTCAGGAGGCAACGTGAGCTATAGATAGGGCTGTGAATCACAGCAGAGACTCAATAGCCTGTGCAAACCTGAGCCAATGGCTGTACCTCTGTGTTTCTGTTTCTCTTCCTTCCTTCTGTCCATTTACAGGGAGAGCTCATTACAGCAGGGCCTGTCCTTCGCTGTGTTAACACAGCACCTCTCAAAATAACACACTAAACTTACTTTGTTTGTCTCCCCAGTTAGGGCTTTCATGAGGCCAGTGAGACATATCTCTGACCCCTTTAACTTCAGTTCTTCTCTTTCCCTGAACTGTACTTTGAAGAACTGAGAGAAGCCTGGCACCCTCAGATGAGGGGACAAGGAGTCCACGTGCCAGAATTTGTGCAGGGAGCAGCTATACTTTGAACCCTGCATCATATATATCCAAGGTTTATTTACATATTTCCTATTGGGAAGAAAGGAGCAATGTAAAACCAGCTCTTCAAAGCATATTTTGCATTTCTACATGAACTTAGGGGAAGCTTTTGAAACTAGAGGCAATGGACATGAATAGCACCATGTGCTCGATGCTGTATTACTTCTTTCCAGGAAAATACAGCATCTAAGTGAGATTACAATCAATTTGATCTCACTGTCTCATCAGTGAGACAATGTGTGGAAGTAGTGGTAAATTTGGATATTCTGAAAAAAAAGCAAAGGTGTGAGCCAGTGCCAAACTTCGAAGAGATACATCAAGTCATGGTCTAGGACAGCTACTCTCCTATTTCTGCTGTGCTGTTACCATCCTCCAAAACATGTCACCTGCTACATCCAACTGACCCTCCCCTTTCACTGTTACTGGGAAGAGTAATGGAGTTGTTTTTTTTGTTTCCTGCTTGAATCATAACCACCAAGAGGGAAAGATGATAATACTAATGAAGAGATAGAACATACCACCATCACCACAAAGAGTAAAGTGGAGTAGATCTTCCATTACTGCTACTCACTCCATCCTAGTAAAAGGCATGTTTTGTCAAGATGAAGATTAATCTCAAACAGGTGAATAAGGACTCGATGCAGGAAAAGCTGGATAAAACTTTATAACCTTTATTTTACAGAAGACTGGTTGAAACAGTCTCTCCTAAAATGAATAAGGGACACTTATAAAACTTGCAAGAGAAATTGCACTGAAGAAGGTTTTATGTACAACCTGCTCTGAGATGCTACCAACAGGTGGAAGAGGATGACAAGGACCTGTGGAAACATGCAGCTGAAAAGGACACCTCTCTGAAAGTCCTGTTGGAGAACCCTGTTGCCAAAATCGTGGTGGTGGTGTGTCTTTGTGCTCACAAGGAGATGGGCACAGCAGTCTGAAATGGTTTGGTTCTAGGAAGTTAAGGCACAAGGGAGCCAGAAGGGAAATATCAAGGGGGGAAAAAAGGATCCCGTTGCTCTTTGCCCATCCACTAACTTCAGACCAGAGCAGGATCAGAATTTTTACTCATTGATTCCTCCAGCAAAGTCTTTAAAACTGTAACTTGGTGGTCCTGGCTCCTGATCTGCTACAGATTCCCTCCCATTGTATCTTAGCCTGGGCAGTTCAGTTACTCTCAAAATGAATTTCACTGATTATTGTGCTTGCAAAGAAGTTATTGTATTGCAGCTGTTTTAAAATGCCACTCTTGAACACCACAGTCTAAAAAGGCCAAGCAACTCAGAGGAAAGTACTGTCTTGGGTATTTTGGGCTTTATCACAGCAATTTGAAATCTTCCATCCTGGATAGCCATTAACTGCTCTGGACTGCACAGGACAGCAACCCAAATTCTAGCAACACAACAGATGAGAGAGATTTTGGGTTGTTTTGGAAGGCATTTTATGAGCTCTCCTTTTAAAATGAACTTTTCCTCAAAAATGAACTTTTCCTCAAAAATGGCTACAGTTGGCCCTGAGTTCTTCTTCAAAGCACTTGAGGTACTTCCTGTTGTTCCCTTTCTTGCTGTTACCCATGATCTGGGGCCAGTTATCAGTTCACCTTCCCTGTCTAATGAGGGCCCTGAACATGCCAGGAACACTGGAGCATGTACATATTTATCAGCAGGACCACTCCTTCCTGTAGACTTCTGCAAAGACAGTCTCAGCAGGTTGGGAATTGTGTAGTGCAAGATGAAGAGGCCACAGCCTCTCCTCACAGTGCCTTTATCCTTCAGCACAGCTCAAACCCAAAAACCAGCACAAACCAAAAGCACTCCCAGCAGCACCAAGACTTCCAGAGGCTGCAGATTTCAAGAGCAGCCTGGCAGAGCAGCTGCAGAGAGGGGTGAGTTGGCAGCACATCTTGCCAAATCATGGTAAGATCCTGTAAGACTCCTGCAACAGTTCTTTTGGACCTTTCCTGAGGCAAAAAATGTCTCATTTTAAACATTAACAGCAGCAACAAGACTCTTAGGAAAATTCCATCAGAAGTTCTTTAATCGAAGTTTTTCCTGACTCCACAATTCCACAAACAATTTAGGGTTATTTCTCAGGACACCTTCTTGCAGACAGGAGAGAAAAATAGCTGCAATGCAGCCAGCTCCTGCAATTTCCCTCCCTCCCCACCCAGCCAGCCACTGGGAGCTCCAGTGAGATTTGTGTACTGATTTGGAATTCTGCATTCTTCAGGGAGGCCCACAGGACCACAGTTCCTTTCAAGACTTTCTCTTTAATTTGCTGTAATGTGAAGGAAGTCCAGTGCTGTTGGAACTCAGCTAACTGTGTATTGCAGCATCTGCTCAGTTTACTGCACGGAGCAAAACTCTTCCATCAGAAACATCTGGAAGGCTGAGCAGCAGGTCAGAGCATCAAGCCCTTTCCCAATCCCAGTCCAAGCTTGCTGTGGAGTGGTGGAGATTTGCACACAGATTTCCTAAAATCCAAGTGCTTGTTTTGGTGCCAGTGTATATATGTTCTCATCGCCTTGTTTAGCTGCAGTCTGTACTGCACATGGCCCACAGTCTAAGAGCCCATTGCCATATAAGCTTAAACAAGAACCATGTTGCTAAAGAGGTGGTTTGGTTCAAGCCCTGACTTTATCCAGTAAGCTTGGTCTATTACCAATATATTTTATCTTAGACAAAACCTGTATAGACCACGTAAAGTTTTATTCCAAAGTAGGTACCTGTGTTGAAATATAAATAAGTGTAATTCTTTGTCCTGTAATTAAGTGCATTTTAATTCAGTTACTCTGGAGAGAAGGGAGAAGGTGATTTTTCCTCAGTGACTTTTAAGAAAGAAGGAAAAACCTTGCAATAGGATCTTTAAAATACTTGGATGAAACATCTTAAAAGTTAAACAATATTCTGGTAGTTAAAGGAGAGTAAGTAGATTAGTTTATGGAGGGATAACCTGTGTTCCTTCCTTTTAGATATTCAAGTGCTTAAAATGTTGATGCTGAGCACTACTGTGAGCATCACCACCAGTGAAAATGAGCATGTTTTAGTCTTAAAGAGTAGCCAAAGTAAATGAAAAATGAAAGCTAGATCTAAGGATACAGCTGTGTGCTTGGGGTTTTAATGGGCACAATACAAGAGTAAAATTCAATTCCCACAGAACTGTTCAGCAATAGCCAAGGGCCATGTTGTGTGTAGAATGATGCTGCACTTCTCAACACACCAGGCAAATCTGATGGAACCAAGAAAACCATGGTTGTGGTTTAAGAGAAACTTCCAACAGAGGAGATATTGCAGAAAACATCCAAGCTCAAATCTTTCCCTCAGACTTTCCCACCACACCAAACAATGTCTCTCCCTCCTTAAAAAAAAAGCCTACACATCAATGGGTGTTGATCTTCGCAGTTCCAACCTGAGTTTGAGAAGAGTTTATCAAAACAAGAGGTCAGCAAATCTTCAGTCCTTCTAGGACATTTTTCCCAAGTCCCAGGATTACATTCCAGAGCCCTGCTCTGACTGCAGGGGCAATTCCAGCTGCTGTGAGGGAGCCCAGGGCTCACAGCCCATGTTCACAGACACCAGCCCTGTTTCCCAGCACTGCTGTGAAGGACTTGGCAGTGATCCCTCTCTAGCATGGAAAGGGAACCTCCCTCCCCAGACCCCTAATACTGAAACCTTGCTGCTTCTCTGTGGTACAGCATGTTTCTCATGTGTT
Organism: Corapipo altera; assembly: GCF_003945725.1. NCBI lineage: Eukaryota > Metazoa > Chordata > Aves > Passeriformes > Pipridae > Corapipo > Corapipo altera. Next base: position 2,022,856 of record NW_020884938.1, on the reverse strand, counting down.
TTCCCACTAATCATCTTTGAAAGGACCAGGAATCAAGGTATCCTGGTTGCTTCATCCTTAAAAGCACACCCTGCTTGGTTACACACTTGCAGAGGCTTTGAAAATACATCATCCTATCCAAATATACAGCCATGATTCCAGAACCACTTGGAAAACCCAATTATAATTTCCTACTAAATGAGTTCTTCTCCCTGAGGACCCTCTAGAGGAGCCAATGCTTTAGTGCACTAAGCTACCTATGAGATCACTGAAGCTGAGACTAACTCAATTCCTGACAGGCAGCTGCAGTTTCAGCTGGTGTGAAATGGCAAATAAAAGAGAAGATTATCAAATAGAATTAAATGCAGCATCCTCAGGAGGCCTGGATATAGAAAGGGTAAAATTCCTCTCACCTTAATCCTGCATATTATTCTGTTCAACTGAATGACCATAGCTGTATGAAAAAAGACAGCAGGATTTACTCTCATATGATCATTGCTTCTCAAATTACATGAAATATAATATACACTATACAAAGTGTAGACCCCTTATTAATGTTGCAGCTTGTTAGCATTATTATGTCATTAAAGGTGCATTTGATTAGCACAGGTACACTAAATTACAGTGAAAGTAGCTTACAGAAGACAATAGGACAGTAAGACTGGTTCACAAAGGTGTGCTCAGAGAGCTGATGAAAGCAGGAAAAATATATACTATCCCTGAGTGAAAATACAGGAAGCAGAAGCTACCGACTGCTTGGAAGCTCCCAGGTAAACTCCCATCCTACTGCAGCTGCTCATACTTCAGTTACACACCTAAAATAATGTGGAAATAATTTTAATCCAATACCTACAGTAGAATTATAAAAAAAGCAAAATCAATACTTGTGCCACCAATTTCCAAATGAATGTAAAGAACCCTTGGCCACCAAAGCGGCCAGTTCAGCTGTATGGAGATAAGTACATGTATAAAGACCAAGACTGCAGATAGCACAGGGAAGATCTTGCTGATGTCCAGAACCTGCTTTAAACACAACATCCCAGGTTTCTTTTTGCCTAAAAACAAACAGACAACCTACATGTGTATATTGACCTGATACTGAACATGGTGGTATCTGCCTTCTACAGCTTTCCCTGCTTGTCAGCCTGCACCCCCTGTTATGGGAAGAAAGCACAACAGGAACTTTGTCTTTAGGCACCAAAGTTACACAAATGCTGCTCCACAGAAGGAACTGGCAGGACACAGCTCCAGAATGACTCCTTATATCAAGCCACAGAAACTCCAGCAAGTCTCCAGTTTGCAATTTCAAAAATTGTTTGTGATGAGGCCACTATTGAACAACTCTCTCCTGCACAAAACATTGATAAATATTCATGAGTTAGGTCTCATAACATAGAAAAGGGGAGTATTATTCTCCCCCAGTAAAGATAAGGGGAAGAGCAGACCAAGGGGTTAAATTACTTTCTCGGATTCACACGGGAAGTTTGGAAACCCAGAAATAGAATCAGAGGTTGAGACCTTCAAAGGAATTTCAGGTGTCTCCTTTATACATCTCAGAGTGGCTTAATGCAACTCCATGCAGGTTTGAAATCAGGCCACTCAAGAGGGTCCACAATTAGGCAACTTCTACTAATGACCTTGGCAAAACTTAGTCCCTGCTCTTGACTCCTGCTCCACAGCCTTCAGCACTGCAAAGCACAGTGTGCTGTCCTACCAAAATACACTGGGAGCTCATTGAAGGCTCTGACTTATCCTCAGCCACCCAAAAATCAAAAGATCCACATTCATTAAGCACTGATGTGTTTTCTAATAAGTTCAACAGAGCTTAAATACTTTCTTTTTGTACTAGAAATTCGGGATAAGTCCTGGACGTTGCAGAAAAGTTATGCTCCAAGAAATCCTTTCCTTCAAAAATAGATGATTACAACAGATTCTATAAATATGAACTGTTTTACAGCCAAAGACAGACATTACAGTTTGTTCTAGTTTTCACTGAAATTAAGCCAGCAAATCTCTCATGCCAGTACTATAACAATAATCATGCTGATAGTGTTATTTCAGTTTACCAAAGCCAGAATCCAATATGCTACAAATTAGATCAAGCACCAAATAAAATTAAGCAAAAGATAAGCAATGCAAAAGGTAATGAATGCTATTAAAAAAAAATTAAATGTTTGCATTTTTTTTGCTGGGTTCAGAGACAAGCTCAACCTACACAAATATCTTATGCTGAACTACAGCTTTATTTCCCTCTGTTATCATTCCCCCCTCTTTTTGTTTGTGGGGTTTTTTTAGGTTTAACATCAGATTATGCAGATAAAGATCTTATGAGAGAGCACACTTCAGTTGTGAGGATACTGGTTTTAGGACAGGGGAAGGAAAGCAGGGCTCGGACCAATTAAAAGCTTTAGAGAAGAAAGGCAAATCAATTAAAAATGCCAGAGGGCACACACTGCTTAGGAAGAGGGAAGAGACTTTGACAAATTTGAAACAGCCTTGTTCTATGGGGTCCATAATGCAAAGGAAAATAAGTTGCATTCAGACCCACAAATATTCATGGGAGAATAAGGCATCTGCTACGACGTGGATAACACAGATCTGTGCTCTCACAGGCTGAATAAACAAGCCACATGACTGAGTTAGTGTTTGGTGGGCACTTTGAAGATGAAAAGCAATGTATGAGATGTGAGGTGCTGTTCTTAAGGCACCCAAGCAGGCAGCCTTCAAACTCAGCTGCTGAATTATTAGTCTTATTGATCTGGCACTGCATTATTTTTGCCCCACAAAACCCGTGAGTTTTCAATAGAACCCAGGCACTGGAAAGACAATAGTCATAAAAAGATTTGCAGTTTGGAACTTCAAAGAAATTATATTCCAAATTTGGCAACTTACTAGGAATAAGAACCCAAACTGCCATTGCTGAATGTATCCTTTGACTGTAACTATAATTTAAAAGCATTGTCTGATGTAATTTCTCCTTTTTTCACGCAGTGATTCCAGGCCAATTATTTATCCCCCCCTCCCCCATAAGAATAGTGTTTTGAAGTCAGCCAATGAAACATGTTTTATTTAAGGACTATATTCCTAGAGCAATGGAATGGATTCTTTGGAGACCTAAAGGTTGCAGAGCACTTCATTAGTTCCACATAATGAAAGAATGGTGCAATTGAAGGAGGTCTCTAAGGGAGAGTGGTGTGAAAATTAGAGACTTGTCTGCTCACTCGCAAAAAAAAAAAAAAAGAAAAAAAGAAAAAAGAAAAAAAAAGAAAAAAGGAAAAAATTGAGAAAAAGGAAAAAAGAGGGGAAAAAAAAAAGGGAGGGGAAAAGGAGAAAAACGAGAAAAGGAAAAAAATTGTGGATTTTCTAAATAAAGCACACTGTCTCCATTCAGCCCGTGGAGAAAGGGTGCCTACTCAATCCTCTTACCATTGACAATATAATAAAACCAGAGGAACTTTTTTGAAGTAGATCTGCACATTCCACATTTGGATTGAGGGGCAATGGACTGTTTAAATTGCTATTTACATTTCCAGCTGTTTTACCAGTGATTTGCCCAACTTAATAGCTCTTTAAGCTTTTAAACAAGAAAATAGCTATTCTCACGACTCAAAGAAGAAACCATGGTTATTTCAGTCTGCCTCTATTGTAAAAGGCTTAGACCCCTCTGTCTTTATAGATGCCCTTCCCTTTATAGTACTTCCCTTTTCCATCTCCTCCTACTTTCTAAATCTTCTTCCATTTTTTAGTTCACTTTTTGCATTATATGCTTTTAGCAACACAATGTATCTTTGCTCATGCTGCTGCTTCAAGGAAAATATTTGCAGGTAGTCACTGAGGTTCCCAAGAGAGACTTAAGTTAGCCAGAAAATTAGATTTGCATGTATAATCTTCTGCTAGTTATTGGGGAGTTAGTCCATGTTAAACAAATGCTCTTGCAACTACTGAAAAAATGTATACTTATTTATCCACTTTCCTTTTGGGAGGTACTAAAAAAACCCTGGAAGTGTGTACACACATAATGTAAACTGTATTTTCTGCTTATTTTTCAGGCAAAGTGGAAGAAGAGGGCAAAGGGGCAGTCCACAGATAAGAATGAGACTGAGATGAAAGGTTAAAAAGGGGAGGGGGGTTATTTCATAGTGGCTCTATAAAAAACTGGAATTATTTAGTCATAATTTGAACCTATTAGCTTGTTTAAGTTGCTGCTAATAAACTAAGATCACCGAGAAGAAATTCAAAAACAAAACCCACCTCCTGCTTTTCCTCTGATCAAAGCTTCAGTGTTTTCCTTTTATTATCTCTAAATGTCCCCTGTGTTTACAGATGATTGCAACACTCATCAGATAGTGAGCAAACAACCACATCTAAACCTTGAAGAAAGTGGTGGCAGCAACCCTGATTCAAACGTCTGAAATTAATGCAGTTCAGTAAAGAAAATTTTAGCAGTGGTTGGAAAACTGTGAGTCCTTTTCTTTTTAAGGTTGTACCCTAACTTAAATATTTTGAGAGAAAGGAATTGCAACTGGTATAAACGCTAAAACATCTGTAATTTTCTCTTAAAAGGTAACACTTTGTATTTAACAATCAATATATCCTGAACTAGAATTCCCAGTTTTTGGTAAGGCTTGTAAAAGTCAGTTTATGATCCCCAAAATAGGAATACTGGGGAGCAAATGTTTGTCCTGGTGTCATGCATTGGCACATCACTGACAACATGAGTTTCACCAGGCAAGACAGGACCAGAAATCAATGTTTATTTGAATTGCTGTGGTTATAAGAAAATAGGCTTGTAACCCGACCACCCGCTCCCTTCCAAAATGAAGGGAGAAAACCTGCACACCTGAGTCACTGAAAGGTGACAAAGTTCTGTGGGAAGCAGATTTAAGGGTAAATCAGGTGCTATCTTTCCTTACAAAGAAAAAAAAAAAGCCAAAACCAACAAACCATTCTCAAACAGCACAAAACCAAAGGTCCAGTAGGAACTACAGAAAGTTGGGAAAACGTACAAAAATTCTAAGCACAGTTAGACTTCACTAACTTTGTTAGTGAAAAGAAATGCCATTGTCTTTTAGTACTCTGCAGGAGGGTTGAAAACAAGTAGGATTTGGCAGATTTTTTTCTGAAAAACTCTTCAGTCAGATTTTAAAAATTCTGAGGCAGCTCTGCTATTAACAGCAAGAAGAAAGCAAATACACAATGGGGGGGGGGGTGGTGTGGACACGGGATGGACAGGGGAGAGAGATTTTGTAAACTTCTAGTATGGCATATCCCGCCCTGCTTAGGAGTACTGGTGAAAAACCAGCATTCTGCCTAAATATATGGTATAAAAATACTAAAAAAAGTTTGAAAGGAAGTGCCTCAGAGCAGACATTCATCTCATGGCACTCAGCTCTAAGAAACTTGATGCTTTCCCACCCTACACAAGACAGATTTTTGGTTATTCATAAAATATCTCCTGTTCCTACTGCGTTTCTGTTATTGCTGTGCAGCAGGGAGGCTGCAAATCAGAACCTGTTCTGTGCCAAGGAGCTGCTTTATGAATTTGGGTACACGAGGTATATTCCCCTAGCCCTGGTTTCAACAACTAAAAAACAGCATTGAAATCCATCTTCACCGAAGTTCCTGACAAAAGAAGAGGAGAAAAGCTACTGTGTAGAATGTGGAAAGAATTCACTCATGGACCAAAGTCTATTAACAGCCAACAAACCTGTGCTGTGGAGTAGTCACAGAAAGTCACCCTGAGTCAAAAAAATGTTTGAAAGTAAAACTTTCCAGCATTGGGCAAGTTTAAAAGGGATGAGCAGCTCCACTAAAAATAATTGTTTACAGTAATGAAAGGATCAGGAGCCATTCCTGAGCTGCAGGAGCCCTGTGTTAGAGAACTCATTTGGGTTAAATCACTTTGTCTCAAAGATGCAAGTTTTACTGCAGTAAAGGAACCCCAGTAAGAGGTCAGTGACTCAACCTGAGCATTCTGCAGCATATGAAGAGTTGTACATTTTCTGCAACATTCAGCTGCCACAGATCTCAGTAATATCTCCTGGCAAATCTCCTTAGGCTTCTTCCTGCTCCATCAAAATCACTGGAGGTTAGGAAAGAAGGACCAAATGTGTGTTACCTGTTGCTGCAGACCCTCAGGTACAGCTTTATATTTACCTATTTACCAACACAGGTAAGATTATTTAGCCCAGTGATTCCTATTTCTCTAAAAATCTGAATAATATAGGTAGTTCTTAATGCCCACAGGTAGAAATGAATCTGATACAGGCATGTTGCAAATCTGGACTAACACACAGCAACTCAGAAACCAAGGAAAAGACTGGCAGGTTACCTTCACCTCTGATCTCCTCTTCTAATTCACAGTCTGCCTTCACCATTCAGAGTCATTTTTCAGTAAAAAAAGAAAGAAGAACAACAAAAAGAAAACACTCAGAAATAACCAGAGCACAGTAAGCTCTACATCCTTCTCCCAGCAAGTCTGCTTTGCAACCTATTGCAGACAACCTAAGTATTTGCAGCTGGGTGTTAATACTTGGGGTGTGGTTGGTGCCAATCACCTTCCCAGATGACCCTGGTGTACCTGGGAGCCCTCTCAGACGTCCTGCAGGTGACTGGGGTGTGGGGGTGCACAAATGCAGCAGCACAGCTGAAGGCCATCAGAAACTACTGATTATCTAATGTAGATACTCCCAACTTTGCAACTTCTTGGTATTGTCTTCCCCAAGTGACAGCTGTGAGCCCAGAAAGGCGTTTACAGCTCCAGAAATGGTGTGGCAAGGAGCAAAGTTTAGAAACAGAGGAGTTTCACTCTAATCTTTACTGCAGGTTGTTGTGTTTCCAAAGCCTCTCAGGTGACTGGGAGAGCGTTTAGAGAGGAGGGATTGTTTGGTGAGACAAACCCAGTTAGCCACGATGTCGTGAGGTCTGAGCAAACCTCGTGCCTTGGGTACCCAGGAGAGGAGTCTCAGTCCAACCCTGGGCCACTGCAAGGCTCACCAGGGAGGAGTTGGTCTCTAGGCATGGCTGATTTCCAGTTCTCCAGAGGAACTGAGCAAACACTAACCCAGAGTACATCTGGCTAATTGTATAGTCAGAGAGAAAAAAAAAAAAAAAAATCTTTCTTGGCCCCAGTGGTTACCCAGCTAAACCCCTGAAGCACAGGCTTTTATTACAAGCATTATCTTTATGCAAATGATGATCATGCTGAGGACTTATTCTGCCTGTTAGATATGAAGGAAAAGAGCTGAGTGAATGATACATTTTCTGGACAGATTCCTTGGCCAGAAGTGACCATTCATGCCAAAGCCAGTTTGAAAGAATATCTTTTAGAAAGATATCCAACCTGCCTCTTACAGGCTCCAAGTGATGTCAATCATGCTGCCCCCTTCACCTATTGTTGTAATGTTCAGTTACCCTCACTACCAGGACACTTTCAGAAACCAATGTTAAATTTCTCTAGCATGAGCTCTTCCCCAGCAGATCAGTGTCTGCAAGCCTGAAAAGCAGTGATAAACTGCTTGGTTGCATTGCTCTGTTAACCTGCTACTGATGGCAGTTTTATAAAGAGCTCTGCTAGCCTTGAACTGCTCCATTTCAGGCTTCAGTGGGATTCACAAGGTATCAGGGAAATTCTCTCTCAGATGACAAAAGTTCTGCAAGGGAACTAGGCAAAAACTTGGGGGTTTTGTTTGTTTGTTTGTTTGTTTTTTTCTTCTTCTTCTTCTTCTTTTTCTTGCATGGAAAAACCAGATGGACATAACAGAAGCAAAATGAAAACTGACTCCAGTCTACAAGCTATGGCACAGAGCGTGGCTGCAGGGCAAACTCTTTTATCCTTACTCTGTCCATTCCAGGAATATACACTGGCCACACACAAAAAGCTTGTGTGATCTCAACCTACCAAAAGGGATCCTAGGAGAAAGCACAGGCAGGGAAAGAAAAAACAATTAGTGGGATTTGAGACAGCAGAATGCCTCATGCAGCTATTGCTACAAACTCCATGTGGTGGCTCAGAGCTCTGAGCACTAGAAAGGCACAGACCATTACTCTGATTTTAATGGGTAAAACATGGGCTCTTGCCAGCTGGAGATACTGCAGTCAGACAGAGCAGAGGCCATCTTAGTCTATGTTTTCTTGTTACAGAAGCATCCAGAGCAGAGCAGTCACACACATCACCCAGCATTATGTAAAAACAGCTCCCCAGCAGCTCTGGGATGTGCTCAATCAATAGCTGGAAAACACTATTTGGTTGAACATTGAGTAGTAGCAGGTGCACCTACTCCAGAGCTATTAAAATGCCTGTTCCCCCAATCGATTCCTCACAGGATACTCCTTGGGTTACAGAGCTTTCAAAAACTCTCTCACTTAAGGCTTCTCTTGCCTGGCTCTGTTGCCACCACCACAGCAGGGGCACGAGCAATACCTGTGTGAGGTGATCACTGTGCTTGCTGCTGGGTGACAAACACATGGGTGCTGTGTCTGCTGCCCTTCTGTGCTCATTTACCTCTGTTCTTTGCTTGCTTCAGTTTGAACAGGTATGGTTTTGGTGGCAGGTGCACTTTAAACTGCAAATAGCCTGGTAACCAACAAAAAAATTGACTGAAAACTCTTTCTATCCCTGCTTCCTTGCTGGGGTATCACTTGTGTGTTGAAGTCAGTCTAAGCACAGTACATATAAGCTGAAAAATCTTTTAGTCCCTAAGGCCAGAAGTACAGTAAAATTTATTTGAGTTCCTTGACATCAGCCCACTCAACAGCACTGCTGAAAGTCCTGTGCTGAGAGTCCAAAATAAGAGCATATATAGAAATTATCTCCCCCATAATTCTTTTTGGAAAGTTCAGAACATTGGCTGAATAAAGATGCAAGGCAAAGTGAGGGCTTCAGACTCTTATTGTGGATTACACTGCATAATACCATTCTAAGCAGTTTTCCTGAGCTTCTTTTTTAAAGCATGAACTTCAGTCACTGAAGCTGCACAGTGATTCTGCATGAACAGCTTAACTTGCCTTCAAATGCTCTGTGCCCTAATAAGCCTTGTGCCTGCTTGTGAAAGTCTTCCACAGTCTGATTCCCAGACTGTAAGTTCTGGCCGTTTGTAAGTACATAAAAATGATCAAATAAATACAGAAACAGGTACAAATGCTAAAGATCAGAGCCCTGAAACACTGCATTATGTGAATGTAAATACAGCTTAAGAGCTGGACTCCATGGTCCTTGTGGGTCCCTTCCAGCTCGGAATGTTCTGTGACTCTGGTGCTCTGCAGGGACAAATCCTAAACTTGCTGCACTCAAAGAACCTCAACCTCGGAAGCCAAATTTGCATAACCAAACTATTCCACTCGGTTTTCCCTCTGAGGGGAAGCAGCACAAGCAGCTGTGAGGCTGAGAACCAAAAGGGTGGCAGAGCTTGCCCGGCACACATGTGTCGCTGTTTGCCTGCACCCAGGCACACGTGTGCTGCGGTTCTGCAGAGAAACCAGCAAGAAAAGTTTGTTCTCTGCCAGAATCTCTCTTAGCAGAGCCACTACAGCACATTTCCAAGGCAGAACAGCTTCTCTGGGGCCTGGTGTTATAATTTTGGCAGACAGTCCTTCGCGCCGTTTGAGAGCGGTTGTGATGCGAGGCTGCTGTATGTATGTGGTACATGTGGCACAGAAATTTCTCATCCCTATTCTGCCTTCTGGTAGGAAGTTAACACAGGCTATTGCTCAGCAAAGGGCAACGTTGCATTGTGGATCCCCTGATTTAAAACAATAACAAATGTCTCCTGCATAGAAAACTAATAGGCCCTGTCCCCAGATGGTGTAAATTAGCATGGCACCACTAATGTCTGATTTATAACAACTGAAGGCCCAATACACCACATGATTAAACGTGCACTTTGCTAGCCTGGAAATGTCTTGAGGGCCATGTAATTGTGTGGTAATGAACTAAACTTTTAATTAAGTTCTCATTTTGAATTAGAATCAATAAGTCAATAAATAGCCTTCATTTGATTTAGATGATAAATATGCACAGCTGAGACTGCACTCTGTGTCCTCCCCGGTTTTCAGGCTCTCCTTTCTCCTCCATATGTCAGAATCTAATGAAGGAGCTCTGAAGTATGGTCCTAATATATTATTGTCACACATGGTGATAATACTGGGAGAATTAGGAGACTGCCAGGTTTCTATTATAAATCCTGTTCCCAAGGTTTTATAGCATGTGTGCTTCAAACTGCAGTCAGCAAAGTTGTTTTTACAAGGAGCTGTCAGCCCCAGTGTGAATTTTTGTCAAAATAAAATTAAAAATGGATTTGATAGATTCAATCTGTCAATTTTTCAGGATTTCTGGAGCTATTTTTGCTAACCTCTGCCATAATATGCCTGTGATTTGAAAAATGCAGTTTCATAGCAAGCTTTTCAACAAGACTTAATAGCTGATTTTTGTTGGAAGGAGAGAAAGGGCAAATAGGTTTGTATGATGGCTATGACTCTTATTTTAAGGCTAGACAAGACCTCTCTGACCATCTAATCTGACCCTTTGAATAGTTAGGTCACAGAGTTTCACCCAGTAATTAACACATCTGTCCCAGTAACTTCCAGGTTGAATTAGAAGAGTTCTTCAGAAAGCTGTTTCTTCTCACTGTAGGGAATGTTGCAGACAAACTATATAATCCAGCACTTGGAATGGCAGAGCTGCAGTTATCACTCCAGACTTGTACTCTTCACTCTGATTCTGACTCACTGTGTGGTCTGAGGAAAATAACTTAATTTTTCTGATTTCTCCATTTTTTCCATCTTCCGCAACGAGGAAAATAATATTTAAAAGCCTCAGAGAGGAGGTGGTGAGATGTGGTAAATTATTTGAGGAATGCTTTGAACTACTCAGATAAAAGATGCTATTCTGTAAAAGTGAAGAAAGACACCACCATGTATTCAAATTTCAAAACTGATTACTTTTCAAAATGTGTTCTTTCTCTGCATTTGTGTCAAGTTAACAGCTACTGGGGAACAGATCAAGTTAGGTGAAGAACTGAATCTCACAGTCCATTGTTTTCTGTATTTTAGAAAGAAACAACATGGTTGGTATGGATATTCTCACTCCACTTGTAATACTTTTCTCTAATACAAAGGGTGGTTTTCATTACAGCCAGATTTTGTCCTCATTTCCACTGGATAAAGCACCTTTCAGTGGGACTCTCTCAGGGTTACAGTAACTGTTCCTTTCTTGACTGTCCAAATATCTGGTAGATAATTGGGTCCTGGAGAGGAACTGAAATTAATGGGGCAATTTGAACTCTGGACTCCCACAGTGGTTGGACATCCAAAAAAATAAAGGGTTTCATCTTCCAGACCCTGATAATAATGCTTGGCACTGGCATAAAGAATAATTCAGGCCATCATGCCTTAGAAAATACCCAGCATCATTCAACTGGAATGTCCAGGACCTTTTTCAGAGTGGCTTTTACAATTAAGTTCCAATAATAATCCTTACCATTTGGGGGCTGTATTTACCCTGAGAAACACATTTGCTACAGACAGTGACTTTCTTGCAAGACACAAGGTGTAGGTGGAAGACTCCCAAAATAATGATAAAAGCTGGTCTTAACTGGTTTTCCAAGGTCTGAACAGCCAAGTTATTTAGAAATATAATTTACATGGTACAAACCTGTGTTTTTCCAGCTCAGTTGAATTAGAAATTCAACACCAGTTGAGAGTTCTCAAAGCCTTTGTAGGCTCAAGAGAAATTTCTGTGATGGTTTGGGAGGTCTCAGGCTCTGAATCCTGGTCACAGAGAAGAATGCATGTTTGTATGAAACCCAGCAGGACACATTTTGTTTGGCCTTGTGAGCTTCAACTACACAAAAATAACAGATAATCTCTTGTTGCTCACATAGACTTTCAGTGTCTTTTAGTAGTTTAAAGGGGGACCAAAAAACAGTGGAGACCAAAAAAAGAGTTGGAAACAACTTCTAAAGAGTGCACATTAGCAAGTAAATGTTCTTGAGCTGGGGATAGTTTAGATTCAGGACGGTATTGAACAATCCATACACCACAATTTCAGCAACCCCTTAGACATGATTTACCAAATTCATTCCTGATTTATAGTGTTACAGTGGGATTGGACCAAGCAGTGGATTTAACATGCTGACACTGTTCAGGGAGAGATGCACAGGTGTACAAACAAACATCACAAAGGCACTTACAATGTCATTTCTCAGAACGCTTTCCTGCCCCTTCAGGCATCAGAGGTGACCAGAAGCACATTGGAGCAGAGCTGGTCAGCAAAGCCTACAGGTATAAAAGTACTGAGGAAGAAGAAGTAAAAGCCATTCCTCTAAGTGAACAACACCGTTCTGTCATGACTATGTTTGAGTATTCACAACCCAGCTTAGTCCTGAGTGTAAAAACTTACCAGAAGCACGTTCCTCTGTGGGTTGAGGCTCACCTTTGTCACAGGTAACTGCAGAGTATAAATTGCCAGGTGATACTCCAGGCTGACCTGGAGCCCCCTCTCTTGCTGTGTGGCAGACACAGGGTTCCTGTAAACACCAGACTAAGGAGTTTTGCTTTCCCTGTCAGGATCTGAGGTAAGTCAATAGCTCCTGTGCTGGCAAAACCACAATATTAATCCCATGACGTTTGCCTAGGCAGGGAACAACACTACTTACCAGTCACAGTTTGGCCAGCACAAATGCAGAATGGAAAACTTAATTTTACTCTCTTCTGAGCTACAAATATGGGGTTTATTGCTGCTATCTTCATTCCACTAGCCTTCATACTGAAACTAGTACACTAACATGTTACTGTGCAAGGAGATTCACATCACAATAAGATTCTTTGCTGTATTAACATTAAATAACACACAGAAACCATATCAAAACAAACTGCTGGCTGCTGATGGGATTTATTTAATATTTGTTTTATATATTCAGGCTTGTGGGTAGGTGTCCCAAACAGCTTGGTGCTAATACTAGTTCCTTTTCAATGAAGAATAGGTCCTTTTTCTCGTTTAGATGGCCAGAAGCACGTGGGAATCTTCAGGGCAGCTGCATGGGACCAGACACAAGGAGATACAAGGAGGTAACTGGACAGCTAACCAAACATGACAAAATTAGCAGTATTTATTCCACTGTGACAGTGCTACTAATCCCACCAGAACTGAAAGCTCCAGAGCACTTTGTAACTGATGTGTGGCACAGATCTCTTGACGCTGACAGTCAGCTTTCCACCAGTGTAACCACCCATGGAGAGCAGCCCACCATGAACACACAGCGTGTTTGCAGGGCTTGGCCTGTCATGCAGATTAAGTGGAGCAGCCAATGGTTTTGATCCCCTGGCAGCATGCAGGGCAGATGGAATATTAATCTTCTGAAATATCATACCGTGCAATTTATAATAAATCAAGGGACTGATGAGAAAAATGCAGGCCGATATTGTGGAAAATGGGCCATTTTAATAATCTGGTTTCGGCAGCATTAGAGAAATGGGCAAGAGATTCCAGACATATTTGAAGACTTTGAAGGCACCAAGGAAATAATCCATTTAATTCAATAAAAGTCCAGTCTGGAGTTGCCTCATTTGCAGCTCGCTTGACATTTGCTGAAGTTTTTGGTGCCAGTACAATAAAATTGCTCTCTCGGTTTAATTGAAGCTCTCACTAACCCATTATTGAGTGAGACATTCGGTGTCTGCCGAAACCTTTTGTCTCAAAACCAAGAACATAAAATATTTTATCCTAAATGGGACATGACAATTGACTGGTGACATTTGAATGCAGGGGCTGGCCTGGACTCTGTCTCCAGAGAGACTCTACTGTTGCAGAGATGACTCCTGCCAGGCTCTGCACTATCTCAAAAACACACTTTAAAAACATTCTGATTTTGGCTGGGATAGAGTTAATTTTCTTCATAGGAGCTGGTACAGTGCTGTGTGTTGGATTTAGGATGAGAACAATTCTGATAGCACACTGATGTTTTAGTTGTTGCTGAGCAGAGCTTACAATAAGTCAGGGATTTTTCAGCTTCCCATACTGTCCTGCCAGCAAACCAGGCTGGGGGTGCCCAAGAAGCTGGGAGGGTACAGAGCCAGGACAGCTGATCCCAACTGGCCAAAGGGATGTTCCAGACCATCATGCTGAACAATAAAACTGGGGGGAGATGGCTCGAGGGTGGAACCTGCTGCTCAGGGACTGGCTGAGCATCAGTCAGGAGGTAGAAGCAAAACAAGTGATGCATCTCTTCTCTGTCCTATTAAACTCTCTTTATCTCAGGCCACGAGTTTTACCTTTTTTTCCTGATTGCCTGCACCATCCCAGTGGGGGAATAAGCAAACAGCTGTGTGGTGTTTAGCTGCCTGCTGGATTAAACCACCACAACAAAAAAACCTTGAATTCACAGTGGTTTTTGATTTTGTTTCTTTTTTTTTTTCCTTTCAGATGGACCACTATTGACACACTGTGACACTTCTATCCATGATGGAAGCTTGTTAGCTCCACTATAAATCACATCCCCACAGGAGCAGATGGCCTCTGGGTGCATGTCACTGAGCACAGGCTGCAGCTCCCTGGGCAGTGGCTGCAGGGCTGAGCCATAACCCAACACTAAACCATGAAACCACTATTTATGACATTATTTGTCTTCCCAGACCAATACGTATAAATCCAACCTTGTGTTGAACAGCTCCCCTGACTGGACACTGGAAGGCAATGACATCCATCTGCTTCAACAGTCCCTGCCTGTAAAAGCCTCACAAACACCAGGAAAGGAGTCATGGTCCACAGGCAACGGAGGTCAAGAGCTTTGCATCCAACACAAGCACCAAGACAAGTGGGATACTCCTCTCTCACCTGTCCAAGGCACCAGAGGCTGTCAGGGCACTGCAGCTTGTCCGTGAACTGACATCCTGGTTGGATGGTGTTGTACAAAACAGGGACTTGCACAGAGTAACTGGCCTGGTTTTGTGCAAGGTAAAGCCCTCACAGCTGTTTGCCAGGCCATTTGCTTGCAAATTGGTCTCTTGCTTCACCAGTGAAAGACAAATCAAGATTAGTAAGGAAAGTGCTGAACCTGCAAAGTGTAACATCAGGCTATTTGGCACTTCTGATAAAATGAATACATTGAATAAAGGTTAAATAATAACTGATTGAAGAACAAAGATGACAGCAAATTATACTGACCATTTTATTTGCCTGAAAGTGCTCCTGACAGAGGATGGATGGATTCACTTTTACTCACAAATACCATCCAATTCTGAAAATGCCAACAGAAAACAATTCAGGAACTACAAATGCGGTCCAATGTCAAACAAAGGATGCAATTTCAAGTCACAAAACAACAGCTTTCAGGGGAATGACACATCCTTCAACTGGTCTGCAGATTGCACCACACAGCTAAAACCAACTTTGTGGGTGGCAGCACAAAGGAGGCACAGAAACTCTCTGGATATATTACAACATTATGGTAAAATTCTGGTTATTAAGTCAATCTTCCATTCTCTGCTTTAAAACATCTACAGTTATTTTCCTCCTCTCCCATTCTCCTCCAATTCAGTTGTACAAGTGGATTATTTGCACCAGTCTGCCCCGGGCCACCATGGCAGCACCAAGGCTGAAGCTCAGCTCTTTGCTGGGGACACTGTGTGGCTACAGCACTTGTCCCCTCCTCTATCTGGTCTGCTTTGGCAGCAGGGCATCTAGAGAATTCACCCCTCCCAGGAAGAAGGGAGGGGCGTAGGAAGGAGTTTTGAGATTTGGGGTTATTTCTTGTTATCCTGATTTGATTCGTAATAAATTCAATTGATTTCCACAAGTCAAGTCTGCTTGCCATGACAGTAACTGGTGAGTGACCCCTCCCTGCCCTTATCTACACCCACAAAAGCCTCACATTATATTTTCCCCTCTCCCGCCCACTTGAGGAAGGCAGGGATGGAGCAGCTTTGCTGAGTACCAGCCTTCCAGTCAGGGCCAACCCACCACACCTCCCTGCCAGGAGACTGCAGGGCTCCCGGCAAGTACCTTAGCACAGGAGGGTTACTCACTGGGATATTCCACTCCTGCTGGCTTCCAGCTGCTCCCATGGAAGGAAAACTGAGGGCTTACTGGGAGCCTTCCCAAGCTCTCGTGGTTTGTGTCTCTGGGGTTGCTTCTGGCAGTGGAAGGAGCCCGGCAAAGAGCTTGTTAACAGGAAGCCACCTGAGCAAAACGTCATCCTGCAGGAGCAACTCCTCACTACAGGAATTGTAGTCCCTTAGACATCCTCTTCCATATATAAAAGCAGTGACACTTTTCTTTTTTTTTGTCCTGTCTTTTTCCTTCTTGCATCCTCCCAGGTATTGTTTGTAACTTCAACTCATACCCCAGAGCATTCCACAGAGGCATCACTCATTACCTTTCAGCATACAGTCACTGAAGTCACCAATTATGAGGTTTTTTTCTCTTTTGGAATATTTTTGCAGTCACACATAACTCACACAAGGTTTGTGCAGAGTTTTTTTTTCTTTTGGCCATAATTCTCACAGGAAAATGAAACACTTTAAAAGCAGAGTATAGAGCTCTGGTGATTACAGTAGGTTGCTGACCTGCTGTGGGGTAATTGCTCAGTAATTAGAGCTCCAAAGGCCATCCTATACTTGTCTGTGCTTCACTAACACAGCATTGCTTTCTGCTCCAACACTGATGCAGAGGTGATAATTATTTGCAAGGCTGCTCTTTAGCTATGAGACAAGATGTGCTGGTTAAAAAAAAAAACAAAACAACTACATCTCAAGCACCATCCTTATCTTAGAAAGTGAGTAAAAGAATCATCAAAATACATATCACCATCTGGATTGAGTCAGGATCATTTTTGCTTTGTATAACATGCCAGAGAGTTGCTGGGCTATAAACACAACTGAATCTAAATTGGCTATCCTAAGGAAAGGCAAGGGAAAAAAGAAACACTTTAGGCAGATGTGCTCCTGCAGTCCTGATCTTTATGCTGCCCATACAGATAAAAATAATTAAAGCAGAGATGGCTGTACTTGGCAGTCCCTGATATTTAGGATCAATAGAGCAATAAAGAATGCATAATGCAACTTTGGGTTAATTGCTCTGCTTGGTGTGGCCAGAAGTCCTGTCCCTCTGTAAACACCATAATTCTCTTGTTGGTTGCTTAAGTCCAGGACGTGCCTGCCTAAATCTACATCTAACATTGATACATCTGAGAGAATTACAGGATAATACTAAGAAAACCTACCTGGTTGTTAGTCATTCTGTCAACATCTGACAGCTCTGTGTCAGCCTCGGGAGACCACCGAGTCCACATGGCACATTGCAGTGGATTATCTGGGGCTCAGCTGCAGGGCTGGGGAGCCTTTCTGGTTTCAGCCAGGACACAATAGCTCCGTGGGAGATGGGGATATGGTCCTTCCAGGAGGACCAAGGAAATTACATTTTCTGTCTCACTTTAGTTTTTAAACCGATGGTAGAAAAAAACTGATGTTGTTTTTGGACCAAGCCATGTGGAACACTCCAAAAGGCAAAGGCCCAACTCAGTATGTGCTTGATCAGGCTGCAGATTTCTTGCTGGTGAACTTAAAGTCATTCAGTCACTGTCATCCCTTCCTCTCCCACCCAAAAAGGGCAGTTATTATACCAAATTAGCAGGACAGAGTAGAACAGAGGGTAGGGAGTGAAAAAAACCAATCCTTTGCACCCCAGTAAGATAATCTCATTATGATCTTCAGTTAGGACTGGTGATCTCACAAACACTGGGCAGTCTCAAGGGGGTAATATACAAACCCACATTGAGTAAAACATAGAAATTGAGAAAGAGCCTTCAAATATTTTGAATTGTCACTTCATCCAGCTTCTTAAGACTATTTGTGGAGATGCCAGTGCATGCAACCTTGGTCCTGCAGCCTACTTAGTGATGCTGCAACCAGACAAGATTTCACTTCTTCCCTGTGTTGCCTCATTGAGGCTGCTTAAGTTGATATTTTTTCCATGGCTACTTGAACATTGTCATGAATAATGTGGTCCACTTTGTATTAATTTGACACCCTGCAAGTTGCAGGTATTAAAATGCAAGAAAATTGCCTTAATCAATTAATTAAGGGGTGTCTTTCAGCTGAAAACAAATCTAGGACTGGTCTCAATCTCTGAAAGTTCCCAGCAGTCCCAAAATCACAAAAAGTGCAGGCCAGCAGAAAGCAGCAGAGCACAGCAGTAAATCTGCAAAGCTATTAGTCTTGTAGACAGCTGTTACAAATGCAGCAGAAACTTATAGATGTACATAATCTCAAATGTAAAAAGTCATACCTTTCATTCAGAGGAGTGCTTTACAACCATTAATTAAACCTCATGACACTGCAGGGAGTTGGTAAAATGCTAATGCCAGTTTGGCAGATGTGTAAATTAGCCTATTTATCACTTCATATTTGAATGTACTTGATCACATCCAGGGGAAACTGAACTGGAACCTTGTAGCCATTGGTTTTCCTATGCTAGAAGATATGTATAGCATCTCAAGAGATTTGGAGAAGGAACATTCCATTTTAAAATAAAATTACTTGGATTAGTAAAGACTCTAACCTCTTACCTTTCCCCAACAAGATTTAAAATAAATATTCACCCTCCATTGTCCCTAATGCCTCAGAAAAAAAACTTATAGGGGTTTAGAAAGGTATGAAATAAGTTACTGTTTCTCTGTTGTATTCACCTACTAAACATTTTTGAGAGTCCTTTTCCTGTAGAGATAATTAGAGATAAGTGTGACTAAATTATCAACCTACTTTCAAGTCAACCCATTCCTAGAAGCAAGTAAGTAACATTAGGGCACAACAACATGTGAGTTATGATTTCCAGGGAGGAGGGAAAGGCAGGTGAGAAGTAAATAAACTCTTGATTTTCAGATAATTTAGAAAACCCCAGGTCTGTTTGCTCTGAATGCCAAGCTCAGTTAACACGGTAAGCTCTGAAAAGATGAGGCACATTGAAAGAATAGATGGAATAAAATATTTGGTGTTGTGAAGCCTCAGTGCCACACTCAGTGAAGGGTAATGTAAGGTGTCTGGCCTCTGAAGTTAATAGACACTTGAAAGGACTGATGGTATCTCTAGCATATGGCACTTTTCAGAAGTGTTAAGCAAGGCCTGACCTTGTAATTTAGTGGGCAGGAAAGCAGCTGAAGCTGAGGGGTCCTAAGGCTTTCAGCTCTCTGCCCACTCCCCATCTGTTTCAAAACTCAGGGCCCAGCAGAGAATACATTGCAGAATAATCACATAACTGGTCACATAAATTCACAGGTGCCTCCCCTGTTTTGGTCGTAAAACCTTTGGGAAGCCATAGCAGGTGCTCAACAGGTACACTGAAAGGGACAATGTAAAGATCTGGCAAAGCTGTAGAAACCTGAATATGATTGCTATTAACATTAGAGCTGCACAACTTCCTAAGGCAGGGGTAACCAGATCCCCTTCCCCGGGCAGAAAACTGAGTCCTGCCCCACAAGGAGATCCCTGCCTCCGTTCTCTCCATCTTTAGTCAGTCATGCTTTGGCTATGTAAACTCAGCCAACTTCCTTTGAAGCATCATGTCCTGACAGCTGCTGGGAACAGGATATCTGACCTGGTAGGTGTAGCAAACCCTAAATTCCTGGAAAGGCCCCCTTTGAGTATCTCCTTTCCTATGGAAATGGGCAGAACTGTCAGGCTCCTTGGAAACCGCAGTTAATCCAGGGTGAGGAGCTCATTCCTGCAACAAAGATGCAGACAAAATTATTTCTTCTTCTCAGCATGTCTACTATTCTGGTCAAGCCACACAGAGCAGGTTCAGCTTTGAGTCTGAAGCCAGGAAGTGCTCCGGGGCTGTGCTCCTGACAGTGATGCCTCCTATAAAGTGCTGCGCTAAATAAATATCTGACATGTACCCGGGACTTATTCCCTGGAAGGATCCCAAAGTGTTCTGCATGCTATATATAGGAATCACTTCATCTGCCACCAAAATGTGGTTACATCTGAAGTGAAAGGGAGGGCAGAGAACAGGAACACTGCGGCTATGATGTGAAAAATAGATCAGCTAATTTTAAAGGCAGATGAATTCCTTGAGCCTGAATCAGAGCCTTTGAATCCCACTCACTTAACAGAAAACGTCACAAAAATCTTCATTGATGCCCTAATGTCAGGTTCTTCCCCATCACTGCTGAAACATGGTGGTCATGCACAACAGCTCTGAGGTGCACTTGCCCTTTGGCCATAATATGATCATTTTAAATATCATTGGGAATGCCAGGAGGACTTGCCAACTCCAAACACTGGAGATAAAGCAGCAAAGAAGGGAGGACTGGTAATAAATTACCTGACGAGAGCCATCCCTGTGGTTCACAGGAACAGTGACCAATGCAGTCACCCTCACAGCAATCCTGGGAAGTGAAGATCAGAGGAGGAACCAAAGGCTCAGACAGGCTCACATCCTCCATACCCAGCAGCTGTTCTCCCAGTTAGATCACAGTGCCAGTCTCACCAAAACCTCTAGCAGAGGCTGAGGGTTGTCCCCTCTCTCCTCAGGGACAAGCTCCACCAGGGTTTGAGGCCTAAATCCCTCCCAAGCTCATGGAATAGAACTGACGAAGCACAGTTTGGTGGCTTCTTCCACCAAAGAAGTGCATTCTAGGGCATCTTCCTAACTATTGCTGGGTCATGCCTCATTTGCTGTTTCCATTTATTATTGACCATGGAGCTGGAGCACTCTTGGCTCTTCTGATGCCACACAATCCACCTCACCCTGGGGCATCTAACCCTGCCCTTCAGCTCATTATAAGAGCTCACACTGGGAATGAAGCATTTCCAAAGCAGCAAGATCAATGCTAGTGTTGGAGAAGGAAACCAGTGCCTCACACTACCAGTTTTTCAAATTGTACCTCTTTACCTGTTCCCCGTTTCACCAGAAAAATGTTTAATAAAAAAAAAGCAAAGACAAAAAAACCTGAAAACTTTTCACACAGATCAATTTTAGAATTGTAGCATTGAAAAGCACGTAAAGAAAATGTCTGCATGTGATAAAAATGCACTGAGGCTTTTACTTTCAACAGAATTTTATGAAGGACAGAAACATAAAATATTCCTCTTTGTCTTTTCCCAAGTGGACAAGAGTTGCACAAAGCAAATCTAGCACTGTGTTGCAAAGAAATTACCACAAAGGGAGCAAGATCCAGTCTCCTGGAGATAGCTGAGAAAGATGTTAAGTAAGTAAACATGTGAGAATAGTCTAAACACCCCAGTCTTACCAGGAACATAAGATTTTCCACGCTGGATCAGTTAATAGAGTCCTCTTGAGAGGGGTATTTTTGCAAATACATGGTGCTACAAAGGAGCTGAGAAAGCTTATTTGGAATTTCTCCTGTGAAGTGAGATTCAGAGGCAGACTGATTCAGAAAAAGGGAAAAAGCAGAGAGCTTTTAGCCCCTGTGGTTGCAAATAAACATTTTCACAAAACAAGATCATAAAGCCTCAGAAGGTAGAAGACAAACAAAAACTTTCAATTTTTTTTAAGTCAATCACATAATTTGTGAGGTGGAATGGATGTCTGCTCCACGAGATTTGAATGCCTGGTTTGGAAATGCTGGACTTTATAGTATTATTTCCTACTTATTTTATATTTATAGTATTGAGGCCAAAAATTCCAAGTTTCAGTGGACTAGAATGCTTTCTTCTCCCGAGGTGATAAATCCCTGAAAATAATGGAAATACTGAAAGAACTGTAACTACACCGTCTCAAATGAATCACCATGATTTTTAGTTTCCAATTAAAAGCATATTTCTGTCAAAATCGGCTCTTATATAACTTGTAAATCATTTTGGTGGCAGCTCAGAGGGGAAATAAGGGGAATGTTGATCTTGGCAAGCTCGATCTTGGCAAGAAAAAAAAAGAATTTTCGTCTGAACTTAAAATTCTTAAAACCCCTTAATCCAAACAATATATGTACTGGGTAAAAGAACTCTTTAAAAAGAAGGTTAAAAAAAAAGAAAAAGGCATCAGCCAGTTTAAGCTTACAAACAAATTGACAGGTATTCTGCTGCCTCCCTGTGGAGACTGGGATGCCTTAGCTGGAATTTCCATTGAAACCAGAATCAAGGGCAAGAGCATTTTGTAGTTCAAACCAATTTGCAAGAGTATTTCTAATTATCTGCTGTGTTTAAAAATACAAAGAATGTACTGGAGCTGTAGGAAGTACATCAGTGGGTCAAGTCCACAGGGGGAATTACCACTAAGGTGCTGCACAGTCCCTGAATCTGGTGCTGGACTTTGAGTGATCAAGGAACTGCTGTGGCACCCTGCTACACATTCCCACTATTCCTATACCAAGCTTAAGAAAAAAAAAAAAGTTAGTTTTCTATTGTTTTAGCCCCAAAATTACTCTCAAGTTAGTGCAGGTAGGGAAGTAGCAAACTGGCAGCAGTGCTGAATTAAATGGGTTCAAGTGCTGTGTAAATGGAACTTCCACTTCGGGTCTCCCTCATCCCTGTGGAGCACAACAATTTGTGTTTCTATTCCCTGCCACTCCCGAGGAAAAACTTAGAGAGGGAAATAATCCTGACCCTCTGTTGAAGGGGGAAGACAACACTCATTTTACAGAAGACAGGAGCAAATGAAAAGATTCTGTAGAAGTCTTTCGTAGGGAGTGAAGGGTGGGGTTGCCCTGGGGGCACAGAGCAACGAAGGAGAAGATGGGGAACCAGTTGCAGTTCTTGGTTAGCACCGGAGGAGACATGAGCCAGTGCTGACTCAGCAAGCACTGTCTGCCAAAAGAAAGGCATGTCAGGGGCAGCACTGTCCTGCCTGCCCTTCTTTGGCACTGAAAGGACCAGTCAGATCTTTGCTGTTCCTATTCTCGTGTTTCTACTTCCCAAATTTCTTCAGCACCTGTCACTCTCACTGCGGTGAGATACAGTGGAGCCTTCACTGGGATTTCTACTGGGGAAGAAGGATGGTGGTGGGATTCCACCTCATCTGAGCCACCTGAGCGAGCTAAACCATCCTCTGGAGTTGCACTGCTCCTTAATTAAGAATTGAACTATCATCAGGGGTGGTGGGACCTTCCCCTCAGGAAGCTCAGGAGAGCTTCTTGTTTTATGTACCAGGAATTATGCAGGATTAACAACAACTGGATAAGCAAGGAGCAGGGGTGCAGCCTACCAATCACTAAACACACCCAGGACAAGGTACCACTGATATATGAGCTTCTCTGTGGCACTTTCCCACAAATTATAAGACAAGTCCACCAGGATGCAGGTTCAAGGGGGAGTCACACCATTTGTTCTCTACTAAGTCAGCTCTCCAGGCTCAGGTCAGCACAGACTGGGAGATTATTGCCTTCCACCTGACTCCTCCAAAAGATCTCCATGAAGCCACCAGAACTGCAGAAGGCCATAACATGTGTTCTGCCAGCAGTTAATGAAATGGCATTAAGAATAGGTATTCCCAGGAATAATTTCCCATAGAAATTTTCTGTCACAGCTTTCTCATATGGCTTTAAAACACAACAGGGCATGCCTAGTCCATAGAGTAATAACACGGAGCAGGACATCACTTACCTTGGAAACTGCTTAAGGAGAGATCTGAGCAATCCACCTGAAGAAGTAACTTAATCTTCAAATAATCACATTATTTTATTAGCATTAAATGTTGCAGCAGGCTGAAAAATTATCAACTCCTAAAAATATAACATCGCCTTTTTGGCACAAAGAGCCTCAATCTGTGCTTAATGCTGTCATATCTCTGACCACACTGATGTGCAAACATTAATTCCTGTTTTGCTTCTCCCTTCCCCTGATCTTTTCTTTCACTCCTGTGAAGGTGGTACATTCTCAAAGGGAGCCAGTTGTTTTCTTTAGGATGGGCTGGACAGTCCTGGAGCAGAGGCTTTACCTAGAAACCACAGCCCCACTGAGATCCTAATTACAGGAAGGGCAAGAAGGACATGGGATCTCACCTGATTTACACCCCGCATGTCAACTGTGTGAATTTTCTCACCCAGACCAGATGTCAGTCGAGCAAGAAACAGCAGCACCAGCAATGGCTCTATTTTCCACTTCATGTAACTATGGGGGCTGGTTGGCAGGATTTAATTTTTTTTCCCCTGTCAAATTTCTCACTTTTTTTTTTCAACAGCCTCTGTTGAAACCCTGAAAGAAAATTTCAGTTTTCAGATTTTGACTTAAAAAAGTGAAAACTTCCACAAAACAGCAGACACTTCAGGGAAGGGGAAAGTTATTTGAAACTCTAAGAAAAACACTAATAGAATTCCTAGTGCCATTTTTAAAAGAACACACTTCTAGTGCTATTTGCTATCTTGCATCTGTCTTTATCACAGGAAGAAATATTGGGGGGGAAAAAAAGGAATTTTGGAGGGATTTATTTCAGTTCTGTGCTCTCTAAACCCCTTCTTCTCAATGAAAAGGGCACAGAACTCAAAATAAGAGTGTGTGGGAAGACATGTTCTGCAACCATCTTTCTTTTTCCATGAAATAAAAAGGAAAACATGAAGTGAGTAAAGAGCAAGAAGTCCTCTCATGTACTTACTTCTCATCCATTCTCCATTTAAAAAAAAAAAAAAAAGGCAAACACATTTCAAGCAAAATAAGGCAGGCAAATTCCTTTCCTAAAGGAAAATACAAATGATAAAGGAAAAAAAATGAGTTTGGTGCTTTCTGTTGTTGATGCACTTTTTCACCTGTGGGTAAGGAAAAAGAATGGGAAAGCTTTAAAAAAGCAGGAATTCTGATCCCTTTGCCAAATAAAAGAATGTGACTATTTTTAATGAGTCAAATGTTAGGGGTTTTATCTGTCTACCTACCTACTTATCACCTGAGTACTGCCTGGACACAGGTGTTCCTTCAGCCTGTGGATATCAGATCAGACTTAGTTTATAATTTCCAACTAAATATTAAAAACAGGGGGCATAAGGATTGAGAGCTTGGTAGAGATGAACTGCTACAAATGTGTGTGGTGTGGTCTTCAGCAGAAATACTTCAGTGTGTGTTTAAGGCTTCCAGGGCTCTCCATCTTCCAAACTATGATATAGTTACCTAAAGAGACAGAGAAATGCATGCATTTCCTTTCTTTGGGAAGAAGGCAAGCTCCTGCAGGACTTCTCACAAGACCCCATTCCCATGGAGGACATGGGATCCCATGTTGGATCCCAGTTGTGACACAGACTGCTCACAGCCCAGTTGGGCTCTGAGCACAGAGCCCATAGTTTAGGCAAACAACTGGACACACATCTGCAGGAAAACACTGGAAGCAGGCAGGTTTTCCACTTAGGTTGAAAGAAAAACGAAGGGACATGTTTGGGCTGCAGCCTGTGTGTCATACAGTTCATTTACCCCTTTTCATATCTCTTGGGAAGGGAAGAAAACAGCTCAGTTTCTTTTTTCACCGCTGTGTGTGATCTACTTGGGGAACTTATTGCAGTCTACACCTTTCCTGGGGAGGGGCAGAGGAGGGGCAGGGACTGAGCTCTGCTCTGGGGGGACCAGGGACAGCACCCAGGGAAGGGCTGGAGCTGTGTCAGGGCAGGGGCAGGTTGGATCTCAGGGAAAGGTTCTTCCCCCAGAGGGTGGTTGGCACTGACCAGGCTCCCCAGGGCAGTGGGCACAGCCCCAAGGCTGCCAGAGCTCCAGGAGGGTTTGGATGATCCTCTGGGGCACAGGGGGTGACTCCTGAAGGACGGTTCTGTGCAGGGCTGAGGGTTGGACTCGATCCTTGTGGTTCCCTTCCAACTGGGCATATTCCGCGATTCTTTAAACCACGTCCCTTATCACCACACCTACACATTTCTGAGAACACTCCCAGGGATGGCGGCTCAGACACTTCCCGGGGCAGCCCGTCCCAACGCTTTTCGGTGCCTAAACATTCCCGGGTATCCATGAAAACCTCCTCTGGCACAACTTGCCACGCGAGGGCGCCGCCGCCCGCCGCTCACCCCGCCCGGCGCCCCGGGGATTTGGGGTCAGATCGGGGGGTTTTGGGGTCACAGCAGGGTGGGTTTTTCCCAAATAAATCCTTTATTCCAGGCGGGACGGGGGGGGAGGGTCCTCTGGCCTCTTCCCCTGCGGCTGCCCGGTGAGATGCTCCCTAACACAGGGTGAGCTCCATCGGATGCCACCGGCGGTGGGAGCTGGGAATTGCCAGCTATTGGAGTTATGGATCGCAGTAAAAACACATAATTTTCAGTACCTCGCAGGACAAGCCTTCCAATGTCCTCCCCCCCGCTTCTCCCGACAAAATGTTTTGAAGAGCCTGTTAAAATAAATAATAAAAAAAAAGTTGGGAGGGGGAATGTCTTAACTAAACAGGCTTTAGAAAATATTAGAATATTTTCTAAAAATGCTAAATACAAATATTCTAAATAAGAAAGAAAATATTAGAATATTTTCTAAATATTTTAATTGTATATAATATATATATTTTCTAAATATTCTACTATATCTGTATTCTAAATATTATATATGCATATTTTAAAATATTCTAATTATATGTATATAATATTAAATATTATATATTATAGTATATATACTATAATATATATTAATGTGTATTATATATAAATTATATTAATATATTATATATTAATATTATAGCAATATATAGCAGATATTAAAATGCTATTTTCTAGATTTGAAATAGTCTACATATATTTTTTCTAAATATTCTTATTATATAGAATAGATATGTTTTCTAAAGATGCTATTTTCTATATTTGAAATATTATACATATTTTTCTAAATATTCTATGTTCAAAATATAACACATATTTTTCTAAGTATTCCAATATATTCTATATTCAAAATATTACGTCTATTTTTCTAAATATTCCAATATATTCTATATTCTAAATATTATATATAATTTTTTTAAATATTCTAAAATACACAGAAAATATTTTTCTTATTTTTACCTCCATCCCAGGTATTAAGAAGGATATATGATGTTAACACGCCCTGAGTTGTCACCATGGTACAGGAGAACTTATCTTTTACTTCAAAAATAACGACAAGCAGCTATTTCTGAGTTCTGGAACAGTTTCTTGGTTATACTTTAATGAAAAAATCTGACATTTTGACACCAAAAAATATAGAGGATATCTATGAGTAATACTGGTTTGTTTTGAAGTAACAGGACTAATATACAAAGAAATGGAAGGGCTGACAAATGAACCCTGTGAAGCAGAGCCTTGATTTTTTTTTTTTTAATTCAAAAATGAAAAAAGATCATTTCACTCATTAAGTATTGATTTAAATGAAATGGATTTGATTTTAATGAACAAAATTAGATTTTTTTTTTTTTAAAGTAATTCTTAAACAGCAAATTTCTGACCAGCTCTGTCAGTTCTGCTGTATCTGTGATAGCCTGGAAATTTCTCAGTTTCAGGGGCTTTTCCTTTATTTCATGTGCTCTCAGCCACACCACAGAGAGGAATCGCTAAATTTTACCTGAAATTGTTTGGGGTTTCTTATTCTTTTTCTGAAATAAAAAATGAGAGGAAAAAAATGTTGCCAGGAAAAAAAAAAAATCATTGAATGCACTGATTTTTTCAGCACAATCCTAAAGAAGTCTCTGAGACATTAAAACTACTGAGCTGAATGAGTTTCTTATCTTCCCTTTTTCTTTTTAAATAAATACATACCTAAAACAAAAGACTATCTGCCCAAAGAAATATTAAAGGAAAAAAAGAAAAAAAAAAAAGCCTGTTTTTTTAACTCGCCTTTGATTTCCAAACCTTTTGAATTCCTGTGTTCAAACTGTTCCCTGCAATCACAAAAGCTGAACACCCAGCCATTTTTGAGGGGGGCATAACTGTGATTCCAGCCAGGAAAATGGTACCTGTTGTGATGAATTCCAAGAGATAGCAGCCCCTGTGAAGGGATGCTCAGATGGTGGGGAATGGCAGCAAACGCTTCACTGCCAGTGCCAAAGGGGCAAAAATCAAGGAAAAAATCGAGGGACACAGTCCTGTGTCCACAGAGAATCCCTGCATAAAGTGCCCCAAAAAACCTTTTGCTTCTTGGCTGCTGTTTGCTAAACCACCCCCCCTTCCTCAAACTTTGCAGGTATTTACAAGAACCACTGTTTTCAATCTGGGGACCTCTGTTCGTGAGAAATTAATACATTATTTAATTTGCAAAGCATATTAAATTCCTTTTTTAGTTCATTACACTTCACTCCCCAGTGAAAGCAGCTCTGTCATTAGAAGTAAGATTGCTTTGATATTTACCTGAGCTCAAAAAAATGCCATTTCTCAATCTTACTAAAGATGACAAGTAATAATTAGGAGGGGGAACACTGTCTGAGGAATAAAAGATAATAACAAAGGCAGCATTGCATCTGTTGTTAAAATACTGAAATAAAATAAGACTAGGCATGTACCATCCCATTTTCTTTTACAAATGCTGTGGGTTTAGGGCTGATTAATATCTTGTGTGGCATTATCACCAGCTTTTTAAAATTAATGTTCTTGCCAGGTCAGGTTTGGGAGGTGAAAGGGATATATTTATTTTTAAATTTCTGTCACAACAAAAGTTAAAATAACAAGTGTGCACCTTCTAGTGAATCACGTACCACACTCATCCAACAAGGATCCACATCCAGTCAGGATCAGGGGAGGCAGCAGAGCAGAACCCAAGCACTGGATTTATGTTCCAGGTATGGGGTAAACACTGGGGTAACTCCTCCATGGATCTGATCACTCCTCATCATTTTCCATAAGCATTGTCTCCTAAACTCTTTGGATGCAGAGGCTGTTCCTCCCCACGAGTACACAGAGTGCCCAGAATGGTGGAGTCTCAATATCAGCCCAGGCTTCTGTGCTCTGCTGTAATGCAAATAATAAATGAAAAGCTTATTGTGCCTTCATGCTGAAGACAGTGCCTCAAACACAATCATGATAAATGCAAAACAATCTTTCTCATTTTATCCAGGTCTCTTTTTGTTCTGCCAAACCCAAAACAAAGCAGGAAAGAAAAAGAAGGTAAAAATAGCACAATTAGTCTTGCATTCCTGGTAGAGCTTTGATGACAGCCACACACAGTAGATTATATATACTTCACTTTCCAGCTAACAGCACCAACTATTCATTCCTTTCCAAAAGACCACACATTCCAAAAATATTTCATGTATGTTTAATATACTGATTATTTCCTCCTTCATGCTACTAAAAGCAAATTAAATATACTTAATGATCCCTTCCAGTTCTATGGCCCCTTTCATCCAAAGGTCCTAAAGCCCACTACAGTTGTTAATTTGCCATGAAAAACACCCTGCCATAGAGCTGTGTGAATAAATGATTTTGGTAGCTGATTCTAATATACATTTGGCTTCAGTATGACCCATAGTTACACTTCTAGCTTTAAGGAAAGGAAAAACATTCCTTTTCAAGTGAAAGGAAACATTCTGTTTGACCTGGAGCATTTTATTTCTGAAAAATCAAGATTTGGAAAGACGTGGCCAGAGTTATAAGGAAAGTTGTTCAAACAAGATGGAGGTTATTATTTGGCCTTGGGTAGTTTAATGGATAGGAGACAAAAGGAAAAAAACTGGGAGAAAAAGGGAAATATGAAAGGGGATTTGAAGATAAGTCTACTCCAGAAAATTACCTTCTCTTTAGTTAGGGTTTTTCCAGGAAAGCAGAGAATCCATGAGCCTCCCAAGAGCCAGGCATCAGAGGTGTGATCTCAGGTTTGCTCCACAGGTACTTTAAGTGCAAAACAAAGTTTAAAGACACATCTGAACATCAGAAATCCTCGGTGCAGCAACTCAAGTCACTCAATTTCTCTCTTAAATATATTTTCTCCTATTTCAGTAGTTTGTTTACTCCTCTTCTTCATCCTCCCCGTAGAACTGGTTTTTCCAATGGAAAAAAAGTTCATTCCATTCTATTCTATTCTTCATTCAATCCCATTTTAGTCAAAGTAAACCAAGACATAAGATTTCGTGACTCAAAGCAGGCCACTGAACTCGGTGTGAGTTTTAACATTAACACCAGTGAAAGCTGGGTGGTGTCCAGAATCACTTAGACCTGAGACTAGACCAGAGAACCCTGCCTTGTGGTGACCTTGCTACAGCACGGATGCCTTAGCACAGTTGCAGAATTAACAGGTTTAGGGAGGGTTTTTTTGTACTTTCATTTGGATATCGATAAGTACTATTCACTTCGTGCATGTTCTTCTATGTGGTTTAACGTTAAGGGAAGCAATGAAACAAAATTAAGGATAGTAATTAGGAAAAATGTCAACAAATAATAAATTAAGGAAGCTGGAAATTGTTGCCTTATAGCCCTGCAGAATGTAACAGGAATTTTGTATACAAAGTGCCCAACTTTGCAAAATATTCCGACTAAGCATCACCTTAGTGGATTTAATTTTAATAAGTTTGAAGCATGTTTTCCTCTCAGTTGCTATTGCTCTGTGATTTGAGTGTCTTAAAAACTAATTTACCTTCTATTCTATTGCTCCACACCCATAATTAGGGTCCTTCTATTAATCTGGGCTTGGTGCAAACGCTGAGAAAGAATCAGACCCTGTCCCATGGAGTTCATGGACCATGTCCCAGGGACTCTTTCTTCTTGTTTTCTTCTTAAACCCAAATTTTAACCCCCTCTCTTGTTATTGTTCATATTTAGACAGTTAGCTCTGTAATTCGTTAACGTTCACAGTAAAATCCAAACAACGTGAGGGTTACAGTGGGTGCACAGACCTCATTTTACAGTGTCCAGTTACAAGTCATGCTTTCTTAGTGTAATTCCACTTCAGCTAAAGCCCTAACACACTCAGATATCAAAAAGATGTTTTTATGTCACTGCCATTTCATCCACTTTAGATAAAAGTCTTTTTACCTGCTCCAGCACGCTGAGTTCTTGCCTTCGAGAGGATTTGCATCATTGAAATTAAATGGAGATTCTTCCAGTTTCCAGACCTATTTCAACAGCTACCAGTTGCACTGCCCTGCACCTCTGTTGCTCTGTGGTTTGAATAACATCCAAATTTTCAGGTCTCAAGTGGGATTTCTGGTGGTTGGGGTTTTTTTGTTCATTTGTTTGTTTTAAATTTCCTTTTGCTTTGTCTTGCTTTTATAAAAGTACCCAACATCATCGCCAGATTGATTCAAACTGTGTGAGCCCTTAACAGAGTGCCCAAGTTCTGTGTTTGGGCATGTTTTTTAAAGCAGCCCTATTTGCAAATTGTATCAGTGACTGTGTTGAGTGCTTGCCACTGTACAAAATGCAGATGCAGATGTGACCTCTGCCACCAGAGCTCTTTGCTCTTCCAACAGAAGCAATAAAACTGAGGAAAGAAATATCCAACTTCTCCCTTTACACACATTGGTATAGAACTATTTTTTCAGTTGCCTTGTGCTAAGGTACAACACCCTCAAATCTACAAACTTGCAGAACTTCTTGAAAGCAGTTTTCACATACATAATTTTACATGTTCAAAGGATACATACCACTAGTTTCTTGGCAGACCTATTTTGGCAGGTGATGATCTGAACTACAACTGGAAGGAGAGGGAAACCTGATGCCATCCTCTAGCCACGCAAACTTCAGAGAGTGGTAGTATGAGGATGTATTATACCCAATAAAAGTTGTAGAAGGTGAGGCAAAATCATCAGGAATTACAGTGTAAGAGGTCTGCAACAATAAAGCAGCTTGAGATTAAGATCATGATTGACAATAATAACATTATAACCTTATTTCTGGGGTTTTTTCTTATGCAATCACATTCTCAGTGTGCACATGCACATCTATCCCTCTCAGGTACCTCTACAAGTCATTGAGAGTATTTAACCAAATTTGTCAGACAGCAAAGGTTGCAGACTAATCAAATTCTTCAAGCATTAATGAATTCAAGTGACCAGAAACCTTACAATTATTTCTGCTGAGGAAATGAGTGTTATTTAGGTATTTTTAGATGTCAAGTATTCACTTGTGCAAGAGCGACCACACAAACATCTCAACCATGAAAACATTTTCAGTCAGGGGTTGCTCTCCCCTAGACACCAGAACAAATGATGAGATGTGCATCCCCATAAAGAACCAGTTCAGTTTTGATATACAGGGAATGGATTGTTTCTTTTGGACATTTAATATCATTAATGGCAGAATTCAGAAGCATGAAGAGATCCCTGCAGGGCAGCTGAGGGGGTGACTGAGGGTGAGTGAGGCTGCAGGGCACAACACCCAGCACAGTTTTCTGGGCACATGTTAAAACAAATATTTACCAAACCAAACATGGGTTTGGGTAAAGGAAGGATAGCAGGGAAGGAAGATGGTCCACACCAGTTTGTAGGAGCAGGGTGTTTGCTGGGCTCAAGCCGATGAAAGGGCCACCAGAGTGGCACTGAGTGCTCAGAGATAATTAAGACTTTCTGCTCGGTGTGAAAAGCAACAATTTAGAGTGGGGAGGGGAAGAAAGGCTGAGCTATGAGACTAACATCCAAGTACTGTGGCTTCTAAAGCCTTAGCCTGTGTAACTAAGGTTGCTGTTACAAAGCCAAAGGAGAACAGCTTGTAGCATCTCTGACATGAGACACAGTATGGCAAGGACCCCTATTTTAGCAAGAGAAGAAACCAAAGTCATGTTTTGAAGAAATATTTGGCAGAGTGGGGAGGAAAAGGAGTGAGGTGTCAGACCATGCTTCTCAAGTTGTGAACCCTTTAGACTAGTCTGGCTTCAGTTTGCTTGTTATCCTCTCTCTGCATATAATATCACCTTTCACATGATTAGCAAAAGCAGCTACGTCACCCCTGCTTGAAGGGGGGAAAGTCAAGCATATGGCATCCCTCCCAGAAACAGGAAGGCACTTAAAGATTAATTAATCACCCAGAAATGTTACCAAGCCCACCTTTGCTAAGGGGTAAAAAGGCTGTTGGATATTTTAGTTACTGCTCTGCTGAAATGTCCGTACTGGCTTTTGACCAACAGCCGCTGAAAGTGTAGAAAAGACAAAGTTGCTCAGAAAACACATAAAATGGGTTGAAAAAAATGAGACTGGAGGAATCATCTGCTTTGAGAAGGCAAATTTGTGCAGAGAAAAACGAAAGGGCAAAAGTTAAAAATGTAAAGGGCATATATTTAAATTAGATATTCAGGGTGAAATTTCAAATAAACAACTGCTGATCTCGAACAGATTGCAGGGAAATGCCAGGGAACATAGGTACAGGAATACACAGTCACAATCTCAGTTGTGTGGATGTACAGGAAATGGGCATACTGGAAAAGGAACAGGGGAAACACCAAAGGTGTGGCAGGCAGCCACCACAGGGAGAAGAGGACGTGGGAAGAACAGCCATTTAAGTTCAGTAGCATGAAGACCACCTCAGTCAGAAGCAACTCTTGGAGAGCTGGAGACTTTTAAATATTGCAACAAAATGTGGAATTAACACAAAGCAGCCCAATTTCCACTTGGACTCGAGTATGTGCAGCAGAGGAGATGGATGTGGTATTGCACAGGTAGCAGACAGGGGCAAAAAAGCAGATTGGAGAACTGAGCAGATTGGAGAACTGAGACCCTTGGGATGACTCAGCAGATTTAAAATGGCCAGGGTTAAAGATAAAAAAATGAAAAGGGTTGAGTTCACTTGTTCTATCACCTGGGGGAGAGGGGTAACAAAATTAACATTGAGGCAGAAAAAGCCAAAAAATACTCTTCCCTGAAATCAAGAGCAACACAAAATGAAGTAAAAAGGCGAAGCTGAGGAGATTAAAACAATGCATGAAGCAGAAAGGGGACAGATATTTCAGGGTCAGCAAGAAAAGACATCTTAGGGTCTCATTCTGAGGGATAACTTGTGAAGGGGAGATGGTGAGTACCTGGTGTGAGAGAAGTTTAAGCAAAGTAGCAAGAGCCAAACAAACTTTTCAGTGTATCTTCACCAACACAAGTAGGGTCACCACTCAGTCTAATTCTTCTTTGTTGAAGCCATTCTTTTAAGAAATAGTATTCTCACACCTGCCTGAGCACTGAATAGGTGGTATTTTCTGTCAGAAGAAGTAGTTTTTAAGAGTGCAAGAGCGAGTTAGCATTCTCCCTGGTAATACCACAGAAATAAGGTTAGTTAACCAGCCCACACATAGTACATTTAACATGTTCAAGACAAATTGACTCAATAAATTCTCCTGTCATAGGAAATAGTGAGAACAACACGTTGATGACATTGAAACAGTAAAAGATTTTATTCTAAATGTTCCAACATCTCTGATGCATTGTTTCTGAGGTTCTAACATCAGTGGCATGAGATTCCTATTTTCCAACCCTAATAGTATAATCTTTCATGCTTTTTCTTGGCACCACGAACAAAAAAGTTCCTACTGTGGGATTTCCTCTGTGCTTGTCCCTGTTCCTTAACTTCAGTGTGAAAGATCCACCTCTCTCTGTGCCAGCATTTCTTTTTATCCCCTACTGCCCATTTGCAAACGAGATGAGGCTGGATCCTCCCTTTTTCATACACACAGGATTCCCACTGAAGACTCTGTGCCTGTAAATTCCTAAAGAGCTTTGTGTGTCTTTGATTCTGAACAGTGAAATTTGTTTGGATTGAAATCTCCATCACTTCTACTGCAGTTTTTTCACAAGGAAGCTTTACAGCTCCCTATGGTTTTCTAGAATTAGGATCAGCTTCAAGGTTCAGCTTCACTGCACAGAAAGTTGACACCTACATATCTCCTCCAAAAGGAAATAAAAGTAGAAGAGCCCTAATAGAAGATTCAATACAAATTACATAACTTTAAGCCCTGTATCCTATTTATTTGTTGTTTCCAATCCAATTGTACCTCATTGCATTGGTCTTTGGAGGTTTCCTGTTCACTGCCCAGATTTCCTTCAGGCTGCTTGGAGGGACTCCTGACAACAGGCTCCTGAGCAGTGTCAGTTGTAGGAGCAGAAATTGGTGCCTGAGGCACCTCACACATGTCCTGGTGTTCTCCTCACTGAAACAGCCTTTGCCATTTCAAGGTTGAAATTATTGAAAGCATTCTCTCAATCTTAACTCTGAAAATTCTCTCAGTTGGACACGGCAATTTATTTCCAGGACTGAACCCCAAATTATTTTCAATGACACTGCTTGCATTCACATCAGTCCTATGCAAGGCCCTATCCAAGGTTTACCCAGTTTAAGTTTTCCAGTCAGATTTGGCTCAAAAGCAAGATTTGCAGTTCAATGGAAATTTGAGGGGGCTTTTCAGACTTGATTTCAGTCCAAATCAAATCTAAGTGAGATATTTTCAGGAATTCTTCTGAACTGGAAGTTCCCCAAAGCACTCAGCTGCTCAGTGATTATCACAGATAAAATGAGCATTGACTTCACAAAGCAGTGATAGGGACTCAAACTCCCAGTTCCAAGTAGTTCCATCTGTGATGTGTTCTGTGGGGAGGACATGATAATCTCCAAAGTTTGCCAGAAACTCAGGAACTATCTTAGATCCAGTGAAATCAAACAGGGCTTAAGATGCTTCTGACAAATCCTCTTTGTGTTGGGGATGGCACTGTTGCCATTGAGAAGGAGTCCTCTCTGGCACACCCAGATCCTGATTGCTCCAGCTAAGCAACTCCTTTGAATCTCCCCATGAAAATTAAGATGTAAAGGGCTGGTGTACTCTGGGTCTTGTCCCAGCACAGCACCCACACCCAAGAGCAAGGAATAACTCCTGGCTCACACACTAGGAGCAAGAATAGTAGGTAGTCCCATATATCAGAGGTTGTCTTTAAATATATTCTACAAGTATAGGACACTTCAGTTTTTCTCCCTTTGGAATTAAGGGCTTCTAAACAACCTAAATAATTTGTTGCTCCACAGGAACTCCAGGTTGAAGATGTCCCAAAGTCTCCAGCCCCAAACCCAGAGTGAGGAGCACTAGCCTACGCCCCTCCAAGGTCAAAAGGGATACAGAATGCTCATTTCTGCCTCTTGTTGATAAGAAAGCCAGCAAAACTACTCTGAATTCCTCCACTGCCTCATCAGAAGTTGGTGCACTGAGATGGTAGATACTTAATATATTTTTTATAGTCTCTCAATATACAGAAACACTTTCGATTCAAAATTTCTTCCTGACCTGCGTAGGCCCACTCCAAAATTTCAAAATCTAGTTTGCTACACAGCCTGCTCTACTTGGTATCTGTAAGGAAGCTGGCTGGGCAGGGCTGTTCCCTAGGGAAGGTGAGCCAAGGGAATGCTGGGGCCACCAAGGCAGGGCCCATCACACAGAACCCAGACAAACCCAGAGGTGGTGGCCAGGCCCAACCAAGAATCCAGATCTTAAGACAATACCATGATGATGAGGCAGGTCTCAGGTCAAGCCAGGACATCATCCCATGGATTCAGATCCAGATCAGGAGGCTGCACAGCATGGCTCTGGCTCAGCACCTCTCCAGCAAACCTCAGGGAGAGAAGGAAAGGCTGGGGATGAGCTTAAATAGAGCTCCTGGCCCTATGAATGTGATGAGCCTCAGGTGAGGTTGGTCAGGGAGATTAAGAATTATTAGTGCACTCAGGACTCACCTGACAGTGCCTTCCCAGGTGATCTTTGTGCCATTTTGGGAACTACTGCAAAATGCCCAAGCAAATAATAAATATTAGCCCTTACTCAAAAATATCAGGAAGATCTGCTCAGCAAAATCCTGCTTGACAGAGGCTTTCCCTGTATCTCAACAGTTCTTAGAAAGTTCTTCTCAGAAACATCTATTTTGTAACTCATGCAAAGGAAATCATACCACTTTACACCACCTCAAATATCCAGCAGTTTTAAATGATGGCATTACACCACAGCCTTCTTTTTCAATATATCTAGAACCAGATAACAAAGCTTATAATCTACTACTTCCTTCCCATCTTTTATGCAGAACTTGGTCTCAAACTCTGAGCCATTCCACTGTGAACAGAGTTTTCACTGAGGTACACTAAGGGACAGATTATATTCCAAGGACAGCTGTTCCAAATAACACAGTACTCTGGTATCAGATTCTCTCTGTGGGAATCACTTGGTTTCCTGGGAATCCCTGGAGCAACTGTTCCACTGCATTTGCAGTTCTGCAAAATACAGGAAGGGAGGAAACAATCACCTCCTCCCAAACATGCTCATTCCCCTGAATGATGAATTCTTTGCTCCTTCCCTGTTTAGACTGGCACTGGCAATCAATCCCACAAGGAAGTTATTTGGACAAAACATCAATAGCAGTCCATGTCAAGCCTGAGCCCAGGCTTTTGGGTTACTACAAAACCAGAGCAGCACAGTTATTCCAGTTTGAGGTTGAAACCCTCTGGTTTTGAATCTGAAGAACCACTGCCTGGTCTGTTCCCATCACAAAGCTCTTCCCATACAAGTAGCTGTGAACATGGTCTGTAGTTTTAATCACATGCAGAGCAGAAGATAAATTTTCCCGTGAGAGTTTAGTCTTTGACTCTCAATAAACTGCCATCCTCTCAAGTAATTTTAATTCCTCTATCAATACCCAGTCCATAAACACCAGCCTCTGTGTCTAATTGAAAATGAGGTTTGAAGCCCTGGTCAGTTAACAGGGAAAAAGTCAAAAGAACCATTTCGTCTCTGAATACTAAAATCACACACTGGCCATTGAAATAACATTCTTTTCCTCCCCTTTTATGCAAATGTTATGTAATGTTGTGAAACACAGAAATAAACGTCCTCTGGTAGCATTAAAGTCCCTCAAAACTGCACATCTGGAAGCCTCTGGGGAGCTGGCTGACGGTCAAAGATCTTAAGAGTAGAATCTCCCTCCCCACTGTTCTGTGTGCCAGACCTAAACTGATTCTTTTAAACGCAACTCCTATTGCTTTGGGTGGAGTTTCAGGCCAGCAGCCCTGGGCTGGTCCCAGCCTATTTGTAAATACATCTAATTTTGTTCAAAGAGACCACCATGTGCCCAGGGTATTATCTAGGTGCAGGGAAGAAGCCAGGAGTAGTTCTGGACCAAAGCCTCCTCTAGCAGTCCCTCAAATGTGGCTGCCCACTCTGACAATCAAAGGCCATCACACTGAAATGCTGCAAACCTTGCTTGCAAGAAAAGCATTTTTTTTCCCCCTCATTTTTAGGGCCAATTTCTATTGCCAATCCTCACTTAATATTCAGTCTGAAAATCAGATTAAATTTTTACAGAGTCTTGGGAATCATCTATTCATGGTAACTCAGAGCAAGCCTTTTAAAGTGTTCAAGGTAGTTTCTACACAGCAACCAAATCTGCCATGGTTTTTTTTTTCTAACAAGAATTATGGTTGACACACAAGAACAGCTGAAGGCTCAGTTGTGCTCTTCTGACGTGCTTTTTCCACGTCCTTTGTGGCATCTTCTTTCTTTGCTTGATGGCAAAAACAGATGAGGTGGGTGTTTGATGTGCTGTTTCTCCCTCTGAGGGTCTGGAGCTGGCTTGGAACACTGCAGCCTTGATGTTTGCTGAATCAAGGAGAAAATCATGACACTTACCCAAAAGGTCTTCTGGGCCATTTTGCAACTGCCTGTTTAAAGCAACAGCACTATAGCAGACCAAATCTAAGAGAAACCTTTGACACATCCTTAGTGCTTCTCCTATGCACTATTCATTTACTCCAGTGGCTTTATGTTTTTATGTTTTACATACATCTCTTTTTCCTTTCTGCTGT
Source organism: Corapipo altera (assembly GCF_003945725.1). Classification (NCBI taxonomy): domain Eukaryota; kingdom Metazoa; phylum Chordata; class Aves; order Passeriformes; family Pipridae; genus Corapipo; species Corapipo altera. The sequence continues at coordinate 1,984,253 of NW_020884938.1, read as the reverse complement.
TCACTACACTTTAGCCACATTATCACACATGTAAAACCTCACCCCTGTTCCAGATCTGCAAAAACATGTAACACAGAATATCCTGCTCTAAACTTTGTCTAAAAGCTAAAGTGGAAGATTATCATCACGCTGAACTGCCTTTGGTGCTGCAGGACAATTTGTTCACAGTTGTAAATCACTTACTCCACAGAAGTTAGTTATTTCCAATACTTACTGAACAGTCCTTCAGAGAATTTGGCACAGGCTGGATTTATAAGGTACCACCTGTCAGCTAACAGTCATTATTAGTCACCAAAATTGCACAAGCAGACTCACTTAGAGTCTGCTTATCCAGGCTGGCCTAAAAAATGTCATGTTTGAAGTCGTGTCTGCTTTGGCTGGGGAGGGTCCTGGCTTTTCCATGACTTCCATATTGAGGATGGTGCCCTTTGTTTCTGGGTAGCTGTCTAATAGTCTTTATTTTCTTCTGACTGCATCTAGTCAAGCTATTTCTTTGCATTACTGTAAAATTACTTTGTCTTGTAAGGCAGGTTTGCTGACCCCAGAGCTGTGCTTACAGAGCTCGTGGCAGGCAGTTCTCAGCCTCATTAGAAGCTCTTGCTTCCTATCCCAGAGCACAACTGCAAGAAATGACAGGTTTGTGGGTAAATTCCAGTAGTTTCTTCACTCACCTTCATCCAGGGGGACGTATATATATTCATCTCCTGACAATTAATCTGCTTCAGAAATGTTCAGTGGTATCTGTGCATTCTACAAACCTCTGCAAGAGAGGTGAGGGCTCTGGTTCCTCCCTTCTTGCTGACTCCTGGCTATCCTCTAACCCATACAGACTTCAAAGCACAGGCTCAGAGCTTCCTCAAAGATCAGGATAGTGCCACTCCTTTCCAGTGGATCAGGTGGGCAGTGCTGTTCAAACTGTACACTCTGACCCCCTCCTTTCTGTTCCTTACCCAGCTGTCCCCTGCCAGGGGATCATTTGAAGGAGAAGCTAATTATTCCCTTTATGCCTAAAGCAAAGGTGCAAGAGAAGAGGAAACACTGGAGGCCTTTCAGCAGGCTGTGACAGGGTGGTTACTCACGTGTTGGCCTCATCATCTTGCTGGAGGTCAAGCAGTGCCAGGAAAGGAGAGGAACACTCTACTTGTGTTTTTCACAGAGTGGTAGATCCACACTTCCCTTACCTCTGAATTTCCTCGTCATGATGGGTTTATTTGACTCCATTGTGTGCCTCTGTGATTTAATTGTTATGTTATTAGGGTGAGTAAAATAAAGCTGCAGCTTTTCTTTTGCTGTATTAGTGCAGTTTAATTACATTTGGGAAAGGCGAAAAGGAGAGTGGGAGCTTGCCAACATTAATGCTGTCTGTCATTCACAGCCCATTGATGACAAGGAGTTGAAAGCTTGGCAGTTACTCTGGTAATCAGCAACCTGGCTGATGACGAATGGAAAAGATTATGTGAAATTTCCTGAAAGGGGAAAAAAAAAAAAAGGAGTTCTCCAAAGAAATAAAATACAAAACAAGAACAAAGGGCAAAAAGAAAACCACCAAAAAACCCAAACCCCAATTTCTAAATCAAACACTAAATCCTTTTGGTAATGTTTACATGAAAGACACTACGTGAAGCAGTTGTAATAAATGAAAATTTTCCACTAGTAAACCGTGTTTAATGCCTATAAAAGGGATGTGTTCTTAAAATAGGAGCACAAACATGTCCACTTGATTGTTGCAATGGACTTTTCAAGGATAAATATCACTGATTAAAAAAACCCCAAACATCTATCGCTATAGATGGCCTCCCAGTTGCATTTTTAAATTCATAACATTGAGAAGCAGCTCATCTTTAGAGCTGTTCCAAATACATAATTCCAGAGCTTTCAAAATACAAATAGTGCATTTTCTTTTTTATTCACTCTGCTTAATTTCCTCTATTTAATACAGGAGGATGCAGATATTTCATCTTACTATTAGTAACATAAGTAACTGCTATTCAGGCTTTAGAGTTATTTGTAGCATTCCAGCCTCTGACACAGCAGCAAACTTCAAGATAAACTCAAGTTAAATGAAACTGGAAATTACATCAATGTTTAAGAAGGAGAAATTCTACATTCTACACGACCTGTAAAACGGATGATTTGTGACTTTTCTCATTTGTCTTAATTAAAAACTGAATATCATTCCAAAGCCATTTTTGGCATCTTTGGGATGAAACAATGAGGGCTTGTCTGAGGTTTTGTCCTGTCATTTTTTTCTGTGGCTCCTGGGTATACCTCCTCAGTGTCACAGTTCACAGAATGGTGCTTTGGTACTCAGGACTTCAGCTTTTCATTTCGCTCACAATGGGCAAATGAAAAGGTCCTATGGCATCTGTGGTATTATTAGACCATATTTTTAAGAATAAGAAAAACCCCATGCAATTGGACAACGTACAATTGTTTGCTGGGCGTGCAAGTGATGGTGAGACTTTTGTCCCCTCTGTTTTGTCAAACACAACATAACACAAGGAAGAAACAAATGGCTTTTAGTCGTGACATTAAGCAACTCGGGCAATTTAAAGTTTACCAGCAGGCAAAGTTGACTGTGCAGGGCTGTGAATAAGGAATTTCTCTTTCACACTGTTGAACAGATACATCATTATGTGGCTCCAGGCTCTTTCCCCACAGGCAGAGCACTGCAGTTCCATATTTTATGAGGAGTTGGAGGGAACACCTCACCACAGCTGAAAGAAAACCACCGAGGTTTAGTGGGAAACAACATTAGACTGATTTGGTTGATCTGTTTAGTGTTAAGAACGATGTATTTATGAGATTAAAGATATCGCACATGTTAGAGACCTCCTCCCCACCAAAAAAAATAGGCTATTAGTTATTCATCAGACCCGTCTTCAAATTTCTGTGGAAAGGATTTAAAATTTAGCAAAAAACCCTGTGAAACTTTTATTTTTGCCCGAGTAACAGGTTTTTCCATTCTGGACAATACATCATTCTCTCCATGTGATAATTATGCCCAGGCACAACGTGATGTTCCTCTGTGTTTGTCCAGGTTTCATGGACATACTGCAGTGCATCATGTACCCCTAGTTGGACTTGCCCGCTCTATATTCAGGTGTCCTGGCAAAAAACACATGGAATGTATCAGTTCAGCTGCTACTTGCACTAAATCTGATCCTTCAGGAAAGCATCATAAGCAAGTCAGACAAGTTTAGGAAGTCCTGAGTTTAGTGCCCAGACAAGCTCTGTGGTGCATGTGCAGGAAGTCTGACATGTCAGAGAAGCAGAGGATGGGGAATGGATAATGTAAGAGAGGATGGATTGCAGATTTCAGAGCTCTAGGCTGTCACTCAGCACTGGTCTGCTGCTCCTCTTCTGCAGTGACACTGTGCTGACAGAAGTCTCAAAACTCAAGATACATAAAAAAACCCTAAAGTAGACTAGATCTGTTCACTTAACGGGTGGTTTTGAAGCACAGATTTAAATCAAACTACACATAAATAATTGCCAACCACCAAAAAGCCAAAAATTCAGCAGAAATGAAGTGATGCACTGACACACAGGATTATATTTATTAACCAGTTCTGCCTTCCTCAGTGATCTCCTGAACTTCATTTGCCCACCTACCTTTCACATTAGATAAGGGGATCATTTCCTCTCCTATCACTTGAAATTAATTTTTTGCCAGTTGCTACATAAGTGAAGATTCACATAGATTACTTACTGTCCGCAAAACTAATCATTCAAAAAATAAGATATATAAGCTCTTCCACCTCGAGGTAATAATCTCTTTGTACAACCAAGGGTAACTATTTAGGGGTTCCTTCAATCAAAAAGACCTTTGCTGCTCAAGTTTTGAAGGTGATGCCACTGGACTGACTGAAGTCCCTGGTTAAGCAGATGGAACAGGACGGAACCGATGCAAAGAAGCAATTTTTGAGAGCTGTAGTTTCTTCTGAATATCCTCTTTGTTTCAATCCATTCAAGTAGCTCAGTTAAGAAGCATTAAAGCTGAAAAATCAACCTAAGAGTAGGAAAAAAAAGGAAGATTACCTATTTTCCTCTGTCAATCTACAGCTAAACCTGAGTATGAGAGGATAAGATCTGCTTTCTCCAAGATTGTGAAAGCTGTGGCTCCTAGAAGCTTCCAGTTTAATTCCCATTCTACAGGCCATGATTTCACTTGTTTCATAAAATATTTTAAAATGCAAACATACTTTTGAAATGCATCAAGCACATTTAAGGTAGTCCTAATGAACAATTTAACATGATCTCATGTAAATTTTAATTGAATGTCAGTTCTCATACAAACAGAACTTGATGCAAATCATAAATAACCAATAATTTAAAGTACTATTCACTATTTTGCAACAACAAAGGGTGAGAAATTAATATTCTGAATAAGATATTTTAAAGCTAAACCAGATTAATTCAATGTGTGTATATACAATGTCATCTCTCTGTTGTAAAATCAAAATAGCCAGATTTGTAAATACTGATCAGTTGCAAATTTATTTTTACACGTTCATCAAAAAAAGGAAACTCGATTTCTCTTAAGAAAGACAACAGGGATTTAAAAAGTGAAAAGAAAATCTAAACTCCCAACATCAAATCTTTCTGTTTGTTCTTTTAAAGAATAGTTAAAATTAGGGATTTGCATCTAACCACCCTTACCTTACCTGCAATATTTAATCCACAATTTTAATATTAAAGATAAAAATAAAGGAGGACAATGCTTAGCACGTTTGCCTTTTTCTTTTTTTTTTGGTAGGAATTTATTACTCATATTTCCCACGGGGAAACCACACAGCCTCAAGATTTTCCAAAAAAAAAGGTGCCTGTAATTACTTTTCTAAGCTTCTATTCATGCATCTGAATAAGTGAATTGATTGTGAATATGTTCTGCAGCTTCTAACAGGTCCTAACCATTAGGCTGATCAAAAATTTTTCGAGCACATTTATATTGTTGTAAAAACGCTGACAAGTCAAAACGCAAACTTTCAAGATAAATATGTGTTTTGCCAATAAAGGGAACCTTGTGGGAAGGTTCTCAGGGCCAATTTGGGGTTTCTGGTGCCCAGCCCAGCCTCTGCCCACAGCACAAAGGAGTGCTCGGCGGGTGGCTGAGGTGTCCCCTCCCTGTGTGTAAGTTTGGCCTCTGCTTTGGCAACACACAGACCTTTATTTCCTCCAAAAAAATTTCCTAATGTCATCTATTCCATTCATTTTTCATAGAAGAAATGCCCAAGTTGCAATTTTCTTTCACAGAGCGGGTGTTTTCCAGCTCGGGATTTTTTTAAAACGAGTGTTTGATCAGCACCAAGTCACCGTGCGTACTAAAAGCAGAACTCCCTTAATTGTTGCTGGATATCCAGCACTGCTCCCTTTGCCCCGCAGGTGACACGGGAAGAAGCGTGCGGGAATCACATTTGTTCCTGGGAGGATTTTAAAACCATTCCACTTCAGAATCGCTCGGCGTCGGTGCAGCAAAGCCCTTTCTACGTGTAATCTGCCTCTCCTCCGTGTACGCACTCAACTCTCCTGCTCTCCACTCATAATATCATCGAGAGCGTAATGTTATATATTTATGATTCTACGATGGCCTGATTCTGAGGCAGAGGGAAGCTGTGCGTGCTCAGAGCCTCTGAGGCGCTGGAAGGGGCTTTCCCAGACACCCCCCGTGTCCCCCGGTGCCCCCCCAGCCCCGGACCTCCGGAGTCCCCCCAGCCACCGCCGGAGGGATGCGCGGCGGCTCCCCGGGAATTTGGAGCCCCGCTGCCAAACTTCCCTGCTGAGGGAAGAAGGGGATGACCGGGACACCCCTCACCGCCCCCCCCCATCCCAAAACGGCGCGGAATTCCTGCCTCCCAAGCGCACACACACACCCGCTCCCCAAGGCTGCCGCCTCAGCCCTGCCCCGGGCCGGGGGGAGCCGCGTCCCCTCCCGCCGGGGGCGGCCCCGCAACGCCCCCGCTGACCCGCACCCGCGGCGGGAGGGGACAGCCCGCGCTCCGCCGCAGCATCCCGGCCGCGGGCCAGGGAGCGACCGGGCCATGGAGCTCCGGGGCCGGGGAGCATCGCAGCGCCCGCACATCACCGCGCCCGCCCCGCACCCGGCCGGGCGGGGAGGAGGGAGGGCCGGCGGTGGGGGATTCTTGGCCCCCCAAAGGAGGTGGGGGAGGCGGGGGAGGGGAGGCGGGGGGGGGAGGGGAAGGCTGAGCTCCCGGAGAAGGAGACGATCGCTCGCACAAAATCCTGCGTCCTCCGAGCAAGCCCCCGGCGGGCAGGGTATGTATATTTTTTTGACGGGGGGGTCGGGGCAGGGATGCGGTGCGGCTGCCCCGGGCGGGTCTGGCCGCGGGAGGATCAGCGCAGGGCCCGCTCCCGGTGCGGGATCGGGGGATGGCAGCGAGCTTGGAGCCTCGGCGCTGCCTCCCCCGGCTGGGGACCGCGGAGACGGGGGGGATGGGTCTGCCTGTGTGTTACCGTGCGAGGGTCTGAACCCCCCTTCCAGCCGCACCCCCCCACACACACACCTACCCACCCCCGAGCACGTCAGGGCTTTGCCTCTCCCAACCAAGCTTCCCCTTGGCTTCTTAAAAAAAAAAAAATATATATGCAATAAATATGCCCCAAAGCTGGAGAGAGTGAGGCGGGCGGGGGTGGCGGAGGGGAAGGGCTTTTCTGAGGCTCGGGGGAGAGGCGGAGGGAGGGAGAGGCGGCGGGAGCCTGGCAGCATCATCCCGTGCCCCGGCTCCGCGGCGCTGCCGCCGCCGGGGTGCGGAGCAAGGTAAGGGCTGTCACCGCGCTCCGGGGACCCTGCCGCCCCCTCTCTCCGGCCGTGCTCCCTCCGGCTCGCTGGAGCAGCCCCTGGCCCGCCGTGCCCCGCCGGGAAGTTACTTTGTTCGCAGAGTTCCCTCGGAGGCTGCGCTGGGACCCCCGGGCTCCCGGTGCCCCCCGCATCCCTCCCCGCCCTGCTCAGGTGTCACCGGAGCCTTCCCGGCAAGGAAAGGAAGCCCCCCCTGGAAAATCCGGGTGCGCCTTCCCCGGTAGCTTCCCCTCGCGTAGCCGGGGGAAGGGGTGATGGAAGAGGAAGAACTTCCCTTTGTCGTAGGAGAGGATTGAGTGACCTCCAAAGTTTTGTTCCGGGAGGAAACCGCTGGATAAGTTTGGTAGGATTCACGCCGATTTTCGTGGCATTTATCGCGCTGTTATCTGGTGTCCAGCACGCTCAGAGCAGCGGAGCAGTCAAAAAAGATCGGGGATGTTTAGGTAGGGATTTCATGGCTTTTAATGCATTGCTTTCTTAGGACCAGCGTCCTGTGGTTTGCACTTGCAGATGGGGAGTGTGGAATACATTTATAAATGAATACTTATCCGTGGGTAACACAGAGGATAAGGATGGGAAACATGCAGGAGCTAGGCAGATTTTAAACATTCCATTCTCTTCGGCAGAAGATCGGTAGCTGAAGGTTTCTGCTTACACAGTCTATACCTTGACAGTATCATAATTAAGAGATCTGCTGATAATGTATGGTATTGATAGCCATTTCAACCTCAGTTTGTTTAATTTTGTAGGTAATTTAGGCTAGTACAAAGGATCTTTGGATATTCTGGATAAATTGATAACTAGGCAAGATTATTGAACTTTGTGATTGGCTCGTGAGGAAGTGAGCTCTCAGTCTTTCTAAAGTAGAGATTTAAAATATAAGACTACATTTTTGAAGTGCACATCTGAAATCTGACTACCAAAAAAGCGTGCGTCTTTTGAGAAGACCAGTTAAGGAGACTTTGTAAATGCTAATTGTGTTGCACCCATTCGTAATAAAGTTTCATGATGCCAGGCACTGTAAATTTTCTGGTAGAGTACTAAAAAACAGGGGTGGCTAATTTCTATTTTGTGCATGGATTTCTTTGAAATTATTAAATGTAATAAATATCCCATGTATGATACACACATGAACTGATTAATATCAGTTATTGTCCATGAAATTTTAATGGTGTGTTTTTAGCCTGGCACTTGTGGTTTGTTTCATTGTCTCGAGCTATCTGAGACAGAAGAATGTTCAAATTTCTTGCTTGTTATCCCATCTATCTCTTCTCCTATCTCCTTTTGGTCTAAATCAAAACAGTAACTGTATATGTTCACATGAAGTAAAATTCCCATTTTAAAGATACAAATCTTCTTGGTGGACAAGAGCCATCACCTCCTGCCCTGTACGAAAACCTGCTGGGCTGGTATTAATAAGACACTTGCTTTAGTGTCAGTTTGTGATGCCAAACAACAAACATTAGAGAATGCAGAGATAAAGCTGGTGCTCTGATCTTTGTTTAAACAGGTCATGGTTTTTATTTAATGCTGCATGCTCATTATGGGAACTGTCAGCAGGAATGTAAAGCGGGCTGGAGTTCTGGTTTGGCAGGCAGGGATGATTCTGACACTGATGTTGCTGCTTCTTGAGTTAACGGCTCGTAGAATGTAGTGTTGTTTGTGATCATATTTATTTACTTGAATATATTATGTGAAATTAGGAAGAGATCTCCGGATTATGCCCTTCCAGGAACCAAATATGATCAGATCTGCTGCCTCAGGTGCAGTCCTCCTGACCTGCAGGGTTACACAGGGCTGGGCTCTTCAATTTAGGAGAATGTGCAGAAGTGTAGAGAAAGGTCACTATTTCTTAAATCAGCTGGAGTTCTGCCACTAAATTATAAGGAAGGAGACTCAAATCCCCTGAAACCAGGTAACTGCTTAATCAATTACCCAGCCAGTTTCTTTTTTTCAGACATATGAAAACAATATCAAATAGTAATTAGAAAGTGCATTTGCAATTGAGAATTTTAATATTTTTTGTCCATGAAAACAGTTTTCATTGTGGTTAATAGACACAGTGAAAATATGCAGTCCTTTTGGTTCTTGCTGGACCTTGCTTCGAAGAATTCAGAGGGGATGTGCAAGGTAAACTGAAGGAAGAGCCTTTTCACATGTTCTGTTACCTTAAGATATATTACAATATTGCAAGGTACAGTCTGAGCTTTCAAAATAAGACTCAGTGTAGTGCTGGAAACTTTGATTTGGGTGTTCTGGATCGTATACCACACAGGGTTCTGTGGTCATTGTCCATAGGTAAATTCAGTCTGTGTGAGAGTGCCTGAGAACAAAGTGGTCTCTAATTGTTATTTCTAACTTAAAATAAATGCTTCATTTAAAATCCTGGGTATTGTAGGTTATGTTTTGAAATACCAGCAAAGTTAGTAATGTAAGAGAGTCCTTTAAGGTCACTGGATTGGTACCCTTTGACTTCTTCTTGGAAAAGCATTGTTTTAGTCAAGGTTATTCCAAATAAAATAGCATTGGGAGTGTGATGCTTGGGCAAGGCTGCAGATGACAGTCCAAGATCTATTGCAAAAAGGGGCAGAGCTCGTATGGGACTGGTTATTCCCCTGCTTCTGCAGTGACCACCCCTGGAGGGTGAAGCAGCTCGTTCTTTGGGGCTGCTTGACCTCATTGTTGACATGTCAACAAGTGTGACACTTCTGGTGGAATTTGATATGACAGTGGAAATTGTATGAGGATTAACAATTAACCAGCGTGGAATATGGGTAGGAACTTGCAGTCATAACTGATTTGGCATTCATAACACCAACCCAAATACAAAATGCTTGGTGTTTTCGGTCACAATTTAAAATGCTTTTATTTACTATGGGAGTAAGATTGAGTTCGTAATACCATTTTAATATGCTGTGTTCTGTGTGGCTATGGAGAGCCATACTAATATTACTGTAGTAGGGACTCATCTTCATTCAGATTGAGAGGTAATGCTGATGTATAATACATTTCAATTGCAAGTATTAGCCCTTACTTGTTACATATTTGTAATTCAGACTTTTCTGCTGAAAACAAGATCGCTCTATTTACTGTACATCACTTTTTTGAGAGCTATTTTTTCGTGTGGCATGTCCTCTTAACCTTTTCCATTCAGCTCCTCTGCTGTGCAGTCAGTCCGCCTTCCCCGGTGGCAGGTGAGGGGCTTGTCACTCGCCCAAAGGCTGAAGCCAGCAGAGCAGCTGTACAAGTAGCATATGAAGGAGGTTGATGATGACTGATATTTTTGATTGGGTTTTTTTTCCCCCCTGCTTTTCCTAACTGGGTGTTTTGCACGAGCTCCCTTCTCCTGCTGGCTCCCGCGATCGCGTCGCTCCGCTCGCCGTGCCGTGTCACACGCACGCACCCTGCACACCACTTTATTTCTTACCACCTTCCTCCTGCTCTCGCTGGCTCTATCATATCCCATCTTCTTGCTGCTTTTGCCTTTTGTGATGCTAATCTTGCTTATTTTTCTTTTTTTCCCTTCTCCCTAAAAGAAAATGGAAGGAACACCCTGTGCTGCCGCTGCACCGATCGTTCCTCTGCGTTGCTGGGTTGTTTTTCTCCCATATCCTTTGTTGAGTTTCTGGAGACTCTAAACTGTTAGAGGCAGAAACTCTCTGTTCCAGTAGGGCTGTCCAGTGTCCAGCATCCTTTGCTGTTGGATTTCATAATAAATAGCAATACTAGAATTATTTTGACTTGGTGGCCTTTCTTCTGGTTCTTTGGTAGAAAAGCAAAAAAATTTCTTACTCAGAGCTTTTCTACACTATGTTGCTGTTCTGAGTAGATCTCAGTTTTGTCCCTCAACCCTTTTGTCCCTAAGATGAGTAGCTTCTGGTGAAAGTTCAAGATACGTTGCCTAATGTAGTGGGGATGAGGTGGATTAAAACTTAGCTGCTGCCAGAGGTTGACAGTCTTGTAACTTGGTCAAGAATGACAATACAATGTTAACTTCCACATGTTTTAGTGGAAACTTCAGATTTGTCAACACTGAAAAAATGTTCAGATTTCACCACGTTGATCAAATAAGACAAAAGGGGAAAGAAAATCCAAAAATGTGTAGTCAGTTTGTTCCAGTACTTGGCTCTTTCCCTCCTAAATAGTTTTTCATTTTGATTTCCATTTCCTTTTCACCCCTAAACTGTATAGGCTTTATGTCATAAAGAGGGGTTCTTTGTGGGCATGACTTTACAGGTAGGACAAGTGAGTGGTTCAAACAACTGTTGACTGCTTTTTCTGTACACCAAGGAATACCTGGAAGAATAAAGGTAACAAACCCAGTGACTCCTTCCCTGAATATTAATCAGATGACATGAAAGATCTCAATAGGGTGGCTGCAGCTAAATGAGGGATAAGTGGAGACAATAAAATTAATATGACAACATACTTCATTTCCAAAGTTTTGTCTCTAAGAGACAAAAATGAAACTGGTAAGGATTTGCTTGATAAAGTTTATAATTTAACTCCAGGCATTAATAGAAGAAGTTACACTGATCTTGGAAGTAGTATCACTCTAAATATATTTATATGTAAACTGTGTTCTACTTTCCACCTCTGACATATATTTGTGTGCATGTATTGTAGCATTCCATTAATCTTGAACTGTGGGAATAGACTGGCCACTTTTGTTCTGTGGATGAGGCCAAAAGAGTGAAGAAAAAGCACTTTCTTCAGTTAAAGGATAAACCAAGCTCTTTCTTGAATGTTTCAGTACTTACGTAGTCTTCATCTCAGTTAATAATATTTGGAGAGATTCAAGAGTTGAATCAGCTGACATGCCCAAATTGCAGACTGAAATGTAGAATCAAATCCCCGCATCCCTAATTTATTCCTGTTGGAATATCCATTTTTTATAATTTCCCCACATAACCTGTATTTTTAGCTGTTTTCCTTTAGAATGAGTAGCATCACTTTGGGGCTTTTGATTTGTCCTTTTTGAATGTATATATACACATGGTTTTCAGGAATTCAGGTAATAGATTTTGTTTTACTGCCAGACACGAAGGCACATTTTTTAGAGTGAGGAAGGAATTTTGTGGCTCTTGGATATTTATTTATAATTTCCTTCTCTAGAGGTAATTACTTAAATGGATTAGCTACTTCTGCAGGTATTTTTGGATAAATACAGGTAGTATGGGACCAAAATAGTATATTTTTCAGGGAAAAGATTGGGTTTTACTCAAGAAAAATGTATCCATTTAAATATTTCATGGAAATATGACAATGTTTTGCACATTCAGGCAATATCCTAAGTAGGATTACTGTAATGCATTTAGCCTTGACAAACATTAGGTCTATTTGTAAATCTTAAGAACACTGCAGTGTTTAAAATATATTGGATATATGGTAAAGCAGAAGTTTAAGGTGAAAACAAAGCAGTACTGTTGGGTCATGTTTCTTTTTTTAAATTGAATAAATCAACAGTTTATTTGTATGGATGAGACTTTGATTCAGAAAATGCTACTGCTAATGAGCCAAAATAAAATTAAATCTTCATAAATAGAATATTCAGTTACTGCAGTTTTGGGAACCAGGTAGGGAAATGAGAAAAGGTAATTTGAAATTATTCAAAATAAGACTAACTAAGCAGGTTTCTAAGTGGTAACTGCTTTAAATAAATACAGAATTAGATTTCTTAGGTAAATGTGCAGCTTTTGTATTTTCTGAACTCAATGTCTATCTCTTTCTGGACACCTGGTCAGAACTTTGTTGTACAGTAGGCACAGGATATTTTTGCAGGAAACTTCACAGAAGTGGATGTTAGGGCACCATTCCAAAAGGCAAATAATTCCTCTCATTTCCTGCTTGCTGTGCCTGTATAATCTTTCTGTGACAGTTGAAGCTAACAATTATGTTGGTGTTCTTTATAAATAAAGCGATGAGGGCAATGAATAATATTTGTGTTTGAGATCAATGGAAGAAAACTAATTTGAAGCAAAAAAATAATTTCAGTGAAGAATTTTCTCACACTGTGTTTGACAGGTCATTAGGATCCAAAAAAGTAGAAACAATGATGTGCGTTTTAACTTGGTGAGAAATATCTTGGGGCATTTTCTTGCTTTTTTTTTTTCCTAATGAAAGTTAAGATAACTGTAATTATAGAGAAATAAGAGGTTTTATTTAAGTCACTGATTTTTTTTGTGTGTTGCAAACCAGATTGTTCAGTGCCCTGTAGATCTGCAGTTAACAAATATGTGATATATGTGACACATATATATATGTATGTGTGTGTGTGTGTATTGGTATGTGAAACAGGAGTTTCTAAACAGAAGAGGACAAAATGAGTAGGATTCTGAGGCTTACAAGTAACTCAGAATTATGTCCCCTGATTTTGGCTCTGTAGGTGGGAATAGCTCTGACTTCACGGGAAAAGATACAGTTGCAAAACTGAGTATTATTTGACTGATAACAGATATCAAATTTAGATTTGCTGGCTCAGAAAACCATCTCAGACTTTTTTTTATAGAGGCAATCCAAAGAGTTCTCTTAATAAACAATGGCTTTGGTCTAACTTGGTTCAGCAGAAGCCATTGAACAGAGCAGAGACAGAAAACCAGGATGTTTCAGATCTCTTTCAATTAAAGAAACACCATAGGCAAAGGTTTTTGAAAATACCATAGTGGGCCATATGTGCTCAAGATGAGAGCCATGGTAAAGGAGCATTTGTAAAGGTTTTATTCCAGTTTTTGACCTTAAGACAACTTTCCAGACTTACACAGCAGTGTTCTGACACACCATGCCCTGAGGAGAACGGGGACACAGTGCATGTTGCCCTCTCATGGTTCTCACAGAATGGATTCAATTTTTTGGCAACCAGCAAATGAAACTCAACCTCATCTGTACATTTATTTGCTGCCTAAACCCAGGGATGTCTCAGCCTGTGTGGATGCAGAGTCAGGGCAGCAGAGTTTGGAGGCACCCAGGAGGGCCAGGGAGGGGTCCCAGCCCCTCTGCCTGGGGCTGGGATGGAGGGAAGGCCCCAAGACTCTCACCCTGGCACACTTCATGCCCCTTTCACTGGCATTTAGAAAAACCAGGGCCCCCAAATGCCATGTTGCTTCTATAGCTGAAGGAAGGTCAGAGTTCCAGCAGGATTTGCAGGTTCATTGTGAAGGACTCTGTGAGGTTTGTGAGGGTGGCAAACACAGAATCACAGAACCACAGAATATCCTGAGTTGGAAGGGACCCACAAGGATCATCCAGTCCAGCCCTTAGCCCTGCAAAGGCTCATCCCCAAGAGTCACCCCCTGTGCCCCAGAGGATCATCCAAACCCTTCTGGAGCTCTGGCAGCCTTGGTGCTGTGCCCACTGCCCCGGGGAGCCTGGTCAGTGCCCAACCACCCTCTGGGAGAAAAACCTTTTCCTAATATCCAACCTAAAGCTCCCCTGACACAACTTCAGACCTTAAAAGGCACCAGAGGTTGTGAGGTTGTAATTCAGATATCCAGGAGGAACCTGTTCATTTTTTAATGCTGTTGTTTAGTTCTCATTGGCACAAACTGCAGGTGCCTAAAGTGTTTGCTTTGGGAAAAGGGCTTAAAAGTGCATGTTTCACGTCAACACATGTTAGTTTTATTTGTTTATTTTTTTTAAATGCAAGGGGGAATGTTTCTATCTACAAGATACCATGTTTATTTAGAAAGCCTAATGATTCCATCAGGAGAAGTGTGCATGATCAAACTTAAAATCCACAAGAGTCTCGATGACATTTGATTGTGCTGCCCTCACTTTTAAGTCCTCACTTGTCAAGTGAGCAGACCAGTCTGCCGAGGGGAGACTCAGTGGTTTTGGTTTCCCAGGACCTGTTCTCTGTTTCAGAAAATGAAGAGGAGAGAGAGGAGAGTGTATCTATCCCTTTGGAAAGGCTTTCATCTGCAGAGTGATTTGCCTGGCTCATCCTTTCCCAGAAAATAATGCCTTTTTAGGATTATTTCAGCATTCATTTCCCAGTGGCAGAACTGAAGATAGAAGACTAATTCCATTGATTGGCCTCTATCTGAGGTATCTAAAATGGGTATTTTAGACAGCAAAAACCTTCAGTATTTTCAGCCTATTTCTCATAGTGAGTGATTGCTTTACTAGTGATTGCTTTACTATTTTCAGCATGTTCACTTAACTCATGGTCAGTCTTCTGGGGGTTAAAACAAAAATAGTAATTTGTGATACTGAAGCCAATCATTGGTGGTTATAGAAATGTTACTATGACAATTAGGACCATTGCTGCAGAATACTCTGTAGTGCATTTTTTGGGTTTAAATAAAGGCTCTATTTCCTGGTGTAAAGGATGATCTGACAGTTTATGAAGAGCACTATAGTACAGGGAATATCTGAATCATTGTTAAAGCTCTTGGAAGGGTTTCTGGTTAACAGTGATTTGCACAAGAAGCATGTGGTCCATCAGAAACTCTCAGGCTCCTCTTTAAGGTATTTTACTGCTCTTGTCTTAGTTGCTTTCCCTGAAAAAAAAACCACCCATGGCTTTGATGTTTTATAGCTGCACAAAACCACCTTTTTTTTCCTACTTTTTATTGATACTAAATTTTGTTTCTTCATTGCCTCCCCAAATCCCAACTTGTCAGACTGTGTGAGCAAAACTAACACTGTTTCTGGAGTTACCACTTTGCCACTGATCTTGGTACTGCTGAGAGTCCCAGAGTTGTCTTCTTTTTTGTGCTGTCTCACTGTTAGTGCAAAATCTGGCAAGTGCCCCTCTTCAGCTCTTGCTGGGATGTGCTGCAGTCATGCTGTTCTTCTTGACCTCCAGATGTTTTGCAATGTACCAAAGTGCCTTTATAGTTTTCTCTCTTAACTTATGACTTTTTTTTATTATTATAATGATCGTCATCAATATTTTATCTTGGTTTCTAGTTATTATTTCAGCGACATCTGCCTGAGCCACGTATTCTCAAATCTAGATTCATCCTGTGTGTTGCTGGAATTGTTTTCGGGAAGCCTCAGTGGTGTTTTTAGGCTTGAGACAAAGGGTAGATGATGAAGAGAACAGTGGGGACAATGGAATGAGATATAGTGAGAGTCAGCGGACATAGGAGTGAACTGAGGGATGAACCTAAAATAAAGCAAAATCTGTGAGTGGAGAAGTGAGATTAAAATAAAACATTGTCTTGAAATGCACAAAGCAAAAACAGATAAATAGCATGCATATAAAGGCTGGAAAATTCATGTAAAAGGGGGAAATATTTATGCTAGCTATACAAGAACAGTGTGAAATACAATACCAGAAATTTCAGGCTGAAAAAGTAGGAAAAAAAAAATCGTACTACAAAGATTCATTGGAGGACCTCATCGAAGGAATTAAATATGTGCGGGTTCAGACACCTGCCTAGTCCAGTAATTCTTCAGGAGAGGTGTTTCAATGCACATATTTTTCTGGCCTGATGTGAAGCCCTCTGAAGGCTGTGGAGCAGTGTCCATGGTACAAAGTGGGCTTTGGGGCCCCTCTGAGCACGTGCTGGAGAAAGCAGCAGAAAAATAATGTATGGAGAACATTCCTGCCATCAGTAAGAAGATGGCTTCGCTGATTTAATAGCTTTTTCTCAGTCTGTGATTCTAACAGCCAGGTTTGTGATATTTATTTTAGTATTCATGTTCTTGCAGTCCTTTTTACATTCCTCTGTTTTTCCCTGGCAGACATCCCGCAGCTCCATAAGTCTGGGGGAAGAGGATGGTTAGCATGTTGTTGCTGAGGGGATTTGAGTCTTAGCTCTCTGTGTTGGTAATGCTGGGCATATAATTTTAAAACTTGCATGCTGTAGAAGCAGATAATTATTTCCCTGCTGCATTTTATACCCTGGTTTGGGAAAGGAATACATTTCAGAATATTAAAGGAAAGGAAAAGTTCCGGTTTGGGGGACTACTGGAAATGGAAGCAGAAAGAGGGGAGTAATGGGTGTCAGTCTGGTTATCAGTCAAGCTGCAAAGAGACAGCTTGTTCTGTCACACCAAGAGTGTCAGTAGTCAGCCAAGCACTTATGCAGGAGGAAAACCGTAGACTGAAAGGTAAGGTTCAAAACATCTGTGTGTGTTTCTGAAATGAGCTTGAATTAAGCTATTGAGTTCTGCTTACTGAGTCTGTCACATATCTGATTTCTGCTTAACACAGGCTATTTTTGTGATTGTTACTTATTTTTACTGCAAGTTTTGTCCCCTTCCCTTCCCTTCCCTTCCCTTCCCTTCCCTTCCCTTCCCTTCCCCAGTCTTTAAGCTTTTTATATATCCAGGGTTGAGTGACTGTCATTGAGTAGAAGGCTTACCAGTGCTATCACATACCCCTTTTTTCTCCCTTTCCTCCCTTTTTTTCTTACCTCAAGTGGAATATGCTGTCTTCCCATTTCTTTCATGAAAAGAGTGAAGTTCTGTTCAGCTCCTTTCTCAGCTGCTGTGAGCTCCTGAGAACTTCCTAAGGCTAAAGGGAAATCCCAGGTCCCTCAGGACCTTTGTAACCACAGTTCAGTCCTGTGTAAAGTGGGCACGATCCCTGAACTATAAAAGAAAGGCTGTGTTTTCCAGGTAGTTCAAACCCCTTATGGAGAGCTGTGGAATCATAAATTATTTATCTTTCTGGAGAATATTTCTAGAGGTCACCAGTTTCTGATAGTTTCTTTCAAACCAGAAGTAGGTTCACTTAGAACAGTTTGCCCCCCATAAAATCTCTGACCTTGCCTATTCAAACTTCTTTGCGAATGCATCATTTAATACAGGAAGCTCCTTGGGGAGGGTTCTTCACATCTGCTGTCATAATTTCTTATTTCCTAAATGCAGCAATTTGTACTTGAGTATTCTTACCAGGATTGTGCCTCCCTTCCCTCCCCCTGCTCTGGCACATTCCTTTGTGGTGCTTCTTGTGTTTGAAATCCCAAATCTTCCCCGTGTATGTTATTCCAGCGTTTCCTTACCCCTCAATTCTAGGGAAGGGCATGAAGGAATCTGCTCCTTTATTCTCAGGCTGTTTTCCTGCGGCTTGTTAGTGACAGCAAGTTGTCATCATTTTACAGCCATTCAGCCGGTAACAAAACCAAGCCAAATCTCTCATTTCAGCTCCCCGGGAACAAGATTTCCCCAAACAAAAACACGCCACCACTTCTTGGAACACTCAACCTCTGTAGTAGCTAAGCAGAGGACCGGAGCCCAGATTTATAAAGATGTTTAGGTGCTTGACTGCCACTAAAACTGAATCGGACCTAAGTACCTGTAAATAGCTTTAAAACTTCGAGTGACTATGAAGGCCTCCCTCATCCATCACTCTTGGCAGTGGTCCCCTCAGAATGGAAGTGAGGCACATCAGCAAGGTCACAGAAAATACTTCCAGTCCTGCTTTCCAGAAACTGCACAGATTAAGTGAATTGCTGCATTCTAGCATGGTTTTTTATGAAATACATCTTCTGAAGCAGATTGCTTGTATTCCCTAGAAGAAAAGAGCCCTTGCTTGCATGAAAGCAAATATTTAAGTCAGACAACTTTTAAAAAGGATGTAAAATTATACTATAAAAATACCCACCTTTATAGCTTATAATCCATTTTTTATTAAAGCTGGGAAATAAAAGTAAAATTCACATTCAAATTACTTTCTGCTGTTTCTAGGGGATACTCTTTGCATTCCAGTTGGTTTCACTTGGCTCTTTCTCTACCCGTTTTCAGTGCTGCTGTTCTAGACTCGCATAACCCTCAGGGAAAAATTTATTCCCAAACATAAAACCTGTATGGATTTTACATTTTTAATATTTAGTAACATTTAACTGTGTGTTAGCCTTGGAATCACTTTGTTTTCCAGTGCACCCAGAACGCTGGGCTAGTGCTGACTGAAAAGTGTTTGAAGGGGGGAGGCTTTCTTATTTGTGCCAGGAGTTCCCTCAGTGACACTGTAAAACCAGGAGCAAGTGCAGAGAAGGCCGTTTACTCTGATTTTTTGGTGTAAAGAACAACCTCTTGCAATGATTCCCTGCAATAAATGTCGCAGACTTTGGGAAGATTTGGTTCACAGAATCACAAAATCACAGAATATTCTGAGTTGGAAGGGATTTAAAGTCCAGCTATTCAGTGAATGTCCCCCCCAGGGATTGAACCCACACCTTGGCAACATCAGCACTGAGCTAATCTCAGGGTTGAACTGGTTCTTGTTTAATTAACTTGCACTTTTGTTGTGCACAGTCACTTTCAGGTTCTGTGGGGTTTTTTTGAGGGAGGATGGGGAACAAACATTCATCAGTGCAATAAACAAGGAAGTCAATGATTGTGTTGGAGAATGCGCCTTTCTGAATGCCTGTCTCATCTGTTGGGTTTGTATTAGATGTCTGAAGTATTTGAGCAAGTTCTTTAGCAAGTTTGCTTTCAGTCCATGCTCCCCAACTAAAGCATGTTCCTCCAGTTACTGGGTTGGAAAGGTCTGTGATGAGTCCTTGGAGGAGTCTTTGTCCTTCCATGTCTCCCCTTCACCTTCGTGGTGTTAAACAAAGCGAATCCCAGGCAGCCCAAGAGTTACACTCCATCTCTCCCATCTGCTTTCAGGTGTTTCCAAGGGGGGTGTGCTGTTGAGGTGAGATGTCCTGGTGCTCTCCCATGGACGTAGGGAGATAGCAGCCATGATCCCCTGAGGAGGCCGAGCCCCGTGCTGCAAGCATGGCCTTCGCCCAGTCGCACATCATGGCAGCCCGCAGGCACCAGCACAGCAGGCTCATCATCGAGGTGGACGAGTACAGCTCCAACCCCACGCAGGCTTTCACCTTCTACAACATCAACCAGGGACGTTTCCAGCCCCCACACGTGCAGATGTGAGTATTACAGTTCTGCCACTGCTCCAGCCCGGCCCCCCGGGGCGTTGTTGCCGTGTTGGACCAGTCAGGAGGAATTCGAGGAACTGCTGCCTTTCTAACAATAATTACTGTAACGATACAAAACCAGCCCGTTTGCAAGGCACTTTGTTAAAGGAGGGGAGAAAGATTGCTCCACTAGTGTAATACATAATGCTTAGGTATTAAAAAGAGAAATGAATGGTGAGCAGTGGCAATAAACTACGAGATGCTACAAGGGTGATACTTTCTGCAATCTTAATAATGTTTGTTTGCTCTGTGCAGTTGCATGTTGATGCACAGAGCTGTTGGAAATACCCCAGCCCCTGTCTGTCCAACACATACTGTTTGGTTGGTTATATTACAGCTACATACAAGGGAAAAATCATCTCAATAAATAAAATAGTGTGGGCACCCATCCGACAACTTACTCTCATTCCGATGTGCCGAAAATGCCAAGTGCTTAAAGAGTGATTAAAATACTGTGTTTGTTTCTGACTTCTTATATAATGACAACATCAGTGAAATTAACTGCTCTAGATGATTTACTTGTAACGTAAAGTGGAGAATTATAATTACAAAATGAAACCTGCCATAAAGTTTAGAGCCAGAAGGAAGAGCAAAACAGTAAAAGCTATTACAAATAAATTAAGTATAAAATTCTACTGTAAAATATTTTTATAGGGAATAAAAATGTCTGCACCATTTTATTGTGTTTATTAAAGAGAGAAGCAACCTTATCTTTAGATCAGAAGACTGTTTTTTCGTTTTTTAAAGGGAACTCCTTTCCTTTAGGAAGTCGGAACAAATAATCATCTTGTTCACATTTTTGGTGTTCAATATGATTTAATAATTTACAAAATAGGTTATGATTTCTGCAGCTAAAAAACTAAGCACTGAATGCTATGTGTTACTTTAGTGAATGCTTATGAACATTATTTGGCATAAATTAGATTATGTAAAAAGAATCTGAAGACTAACGTGTGTATCAGGATGGTGAGCAAACACTCAGTTTTTGGGGACAGTGTATTATGGTCTGTGATGGGGTTTTTTAGATCCCACTGAAATGCAAACAGTAAAGTGAGTTGAATATTAGCACTGGTTAGTTATATTACAGCTACATACAGACATCTTTAGTTTATAGAGCTGGCAAATGAAAGCAAAAGTACAAACAAACAAAAGTAGGTTCAGAAATACTTTTACAAATGAAAACGCCAGATGCAGGTTGATTTGATGAGGTTTAGCTGTTTTCTGTGAATAGTCAGACAGCTCCTGGGCACTCAGAAATTTGTTTCCTGATCTTAAAAGCCGAATGTTTTTTACTGGGCTGAAAGCAAGTTATTTATTTGTATCCACTTGGTACTCAACAATACACTGTTTAAACTTCTAACCACTAAGAAATTATGGTACTGGAGGGCTTGGACAATCAACTACATGATAGAAATTCAGCACCTGAGCAAATAGTTGAAAATAAGCTGTCCTTAGAAAATGGTTCCTCAGAAGAGTTTAGCAATCTCTCATGAATGATTAATACCATTGGAGAAGCTTGTGCAAATAGGAAAACAGGCCAAATCAATTGGAACATGTACCACAATCTGACCTACTCTTCCTCCTCATACAGAAATTGTAAATAATGTTTCTCGAATACCAGCAGGATTGCTTTTGCCTCCTACCAATGAATAGAATAGTAACAAAGAAGGGAGAAGGAGACATAAAAAGAGTAACAAAAGCACCTTTTATTCACATGATTGTCGTGGGTGAAAGCCCTGTTTCCATCCACTCAGGTTTTGTCCTTAACTTCAGGGAGGTGAAGGCTTTGTGCATAGTTCAAAACACCTACATTAGTGATGTTGTAGGCAACCACAAAGAGATTTCACACAGACCTGTTAACACCTGAGCCCACAGTAAACTCTTTTAACCACCGGGGTCCTCCTTTTCTTCTGCATTCAGTCCTGCAGATCTTCCTTGGTCCTCTGTGAAGTTTGACATTTCTCCTTTCACGTTTTAGCTCCTTCAGGACTTTTCTAGACCTGTCACAGTCTGGCATCCCTGTGCTTATGAGATGGCTGGGTTGCCACTGACAAGAAGGGTGGTCAATTCTGCCAGTGTTTTCAAGCCCATCAGTCATTTCTGGAAAGTCCTTGTCTTGCCCCTTTGTGAAACCACTGAAATCCGGTGTACAAACCAACCTCTGGAAGTGTTTTTTTTGCTCTGAGATTTTTCAGCTCAGCCTTTCAATTTCTCTCGCAAGTTTTCGTGCTGATTTAAAGAAAAACAAAAGCATTTGCACAAAAAATAATCAGCAGATCTGTATTCCTCTGCTCACGCTGCAAGCTGTGCATTGGGTGTTGGTGTGACAGCTGCTGTGGGAACATGTTACACAAGAATATGGGGATTGAGCCTTCAGAAATTATTTCCAGTAATACAACTTAGATGTGTTTGTGAAACTTGACATATGTTTTTACCTATATACGGTCTCAGTGTGTGCATATCACTTCAAGATGAAAAACCTGCATCTCATTTATTTGCCTTTTTTTTTTTTTTTTTTTTGCATTGATGTCGTTTTCCCATGAAAATTCTCTGGCCTATCGCACAGAATTTAAAAGTTGCACGTAACCTCTCCTGTCCACATCTTCCCCATGCCCATCCAAACTGTAGGAAAAAAAGCACGTGCATTATGTGCTGCATGGGGTTTCCAGGGGATGTCTGTTGTTTTTAACATTCAGCTTCACTTGTGAGGTGCCTGATACTCCCTAACACCCAACTTACTGCTGTGCTGAGCTCTGAAAGGATTCTGAAGGAGAAGCAGTACCTGCTTTAAAGACGACTCTGCCATGAAAGGTCAAAAAGTAATATTTTAGACCAGTCCATGTGTTAGACTGGACCAACCCTTATGTTGTGCCAGGGTAATATGCATAATTTAGAGCTGGCTTACTAATACAACCTGCAGCTCACTCTGGGAGTTGTTGGGCAGGGAGAGCAGTAATTTGTGTTTGCTGAGCTGGTGTTTAATCCTTTCAGCTTGAACAGCTGCAAAGATAGGCAGGGTCAGCTCCTCATCCTTTGACTCTTGGGGATGTGCATGGAGTTGATGATCCTTGTGGGTCCTTTCCGGCTCAGCATATCCTGTGATTCTGTGGGTTTTACCCAGTTCATTTGGTGGCAGAATTGTGTGAAAATGTATTACCCTTCACACAGCTCACACCTTACGGCAAAGCCTCCCCAGTCTAAACCCCATTCCCCACCCATATTCCTTTGCACCCCTCTTACCTCCACCCTCCACCGCCTGTGGCAGCTCTGTTCTTCTGTTCTTCTCTAAAACAGAGGCATTTTTAACATCAAACTCTTTTTCTTCACCTGCCCTTTGTGGTTCTCTTGCATCACACACACTCCCCCAACCCTACAACAAGTGTTTTCAGGGTCCAAACATTCCAAGCACTCTCTGTCAGCCAAGTTTTGCAGTTCCCAGTAGGTCCTTGCTTACATATCTGAGTATTCATTAGGTAGGATTTGATCCCAGCTGGTTTTGCTCTTCACCTCACGTTTAGTTACTTTTCTGCTCAAAAACTGGAACTTCAGAAAGACAACTACAAGGTGCTGGCACTAAAAGGCTGTTTCTCCAGTATTGCTGTAAAAAAACGCCAGCATTCCTTCTTCCTATAAAGGTATGGGTGCAAAATAATTTGTTCATGCTCTAGTTTTGTAGTTACAGTGTAGAAAATGCTAAGAGCTTTTTTTTTTTTTTTTGATTTAACAAGATTTGAATGTTTAGATTTATTCCTCACTCTCTCACCAATCCCGTGTGGTTGTCAAAAATGCCTCTAAATTTCACAGAATTCTTTGACGTAGGGAAAAGATGGAGTGATTAAAGATTATTATCTTATGACTGTTAAGAAATAAAATACTTTTTAAAAATTTACTTAGGAACAGATGTAGTACTATTAATAGCAAAAATATCTTTTTTTTTTTTTCCTGAGTTTGTTGATGTAAAAGTAAGCTCCTGAATTGAAGCACAACCAGCAAGGGATAGAAATGTGTGTTATATACTGCAACAGTGAACAAAACTAATTTTATTTGTCCTTTCAAAATAAATGTTGCAAAAGTAAAATAGTTCACAACAACTCTGTATATCTCTCTGGTTTCTAGTGGCACAAATATAACTCTTGCACCTCTGGCTTTCGGATTTTATTCCACCAGAGTTCCCTAACTGGAATAGCAGATACAGTACAGCTGTATATGGATACATTTGCTTCTATGTATTCCAACAAAATATGGATTGAGGTTAAAAGGATTGATTTGAAAATAAGGTGTTCTCTGCTTTCCTCTCCTAAATCATGAGTAAGTCTCATCAAACTGGGTCAGATCTTTTCGTTCCCTCAGTTTTGAATCTTGATTTTGGGCTCTGAACAATGCAGCCTCACCCCTCACAGCATTTGATTTCATTTAGTATAATTAAACCCAGAAAGTCACTACATTTGTCCTGACAATAGTGAGGCTTTAATGTACATTTACAGCTGTTGGGAGAGTTCTCATGTTGTTTTGCATTAACACACTCAAACATGTCTCCAAAATGTGTTAATTAAATTTGCTGGAATTACGTAACTTGCAGGGGGAAAAAATAAAAAGTTCTAATTAGAAAAAACACATTTAAATGTATTTATGTATCTAAAATAAATCTCTTCCCTGTGTACCGTGTAATCATATTTAAACAATGAAATGGGATAGTGCTATTCCTTTGAAACTGGCAATGCCTTTGATTTATTTGTAAGTATTTGTGTCAGAGTTACTGCCATAGTCCAATCTCTTCTCCTTAATCTCTTGTAGTTAATCTATCTACCAAAAAACACCGAAAATGCTGTGCTGTGAACATCAAGAATTTTTACACCTCCCGTTAGTGTTAGGTTTGTTTTAATAAATCCTTCCATCAGGCAGATTCAGAGGTCTGCGTAATCTTTTGTAAAGGTAGAAAAAACAGTGTTGGAATTGCGAAGCAGACACTACAAAGTACGTAAATACTTCCTAACCTTGTTATGATGCATTTCCTGCAGGGTTGATCCGGTGCCCCACGACGCTCCCAAACCTCCAGGATATACACGATTTGTCTGTATTTCTGATACTCACTCAAGAACTGATCCCATCCAAATGCCATATGGAGATGTGTTAATACATGCTGGTGATTTTACTGAGCTGGGACTTCCTAGTGAAGTAAAAAAATTCAACGAGTGGCTAGGTAGGTACTGCATTCTGTGTGCATCTGAAAGCACATTTGTTTACTGATTGTATCTGCCCCTTCTGCCTCCCAGTAAAAACCACCATGCACTCAGAAATCATGAATATTAATTTGACTTTTAAATTGGAATGGCAATGAGCAGGAATCGTTGTTTTTCACAAATATTTTTGCATTTTTCCAACGGAGCAAATAGGATTTGTGAGACTATTCATCTGTTCTGCCTTCACACTCCCAAGTGTACATTAAGCAACTTCTGGGTGTTAGCAACAATTTAAGTCAGTAGGCCTTTAATGATTTACATAAAACCTCTTCCATACATTGTTATGGCTTTCCTTCTCCCTCCCCCCCAAAAAAAAAAAAAAAAAAGAGTTGTTGTGACTGAAAACATTTGTCTGTTTAACCCTGGAGGCTCATAGTTGTGCTGTTTTTTTTTTAATCTGAGGCTCAGCTGCACCACAGTGATGAATTCCAAACAAAGCAAACCGTGTGCCTGTGGTTGCTGCCTTGGATGTAGCAGACCAGATGTAGATGCCTTCTGTAGGCAAGCCTTGGCATTGGGAGCTGAAATTCTGTTCCATTGGGCAAGAGAGTGGTGATTTACATGTGCTTCTGCAATGTTTTGTGTATGCTTTAAAAAAAAAATGACAGTGAAAACTGGAAAGGCACTGTATCCAGATAAAAACCCTGCTTGGTGCTGTTCCTGCAGCACTGCGGGTACCTTAATTTAGAATAAAAGTGGCTTCTGATACTTCATTAACAAAAAAATAAAAAGGGTGAGAGGGAATGAAGGAGTTGAAGAGAGAAAGGACACAGTTTAAGGGGAACAGATTTCAAGTTTTCTGTGGATGTATTTGCATTTTTTCCTGATCTCTTTTTTTTTTGGTGCATATTTCAGCATTCCACCCTGGGAAGGCACAAAGCAGACAGATGCATGTAGGCTGAAATGGAATATATATATATATAAAAAAAAAAGAAAAGTCAGGACTTCACAATTTAAACAAATATTTACTAGCAAATAATTATCAGCAGGGCTGATAAATATTTATTTGAGCTCAGCAACCCAATAATATGTCCCACATGGAATAATTGCATTATTCTGCGAGTATTAAGGTAGGAACAGTGTGTGGAAGTAATATATTGATATAGTGCCATCACCTCTTGTCTCTGCACCCAAAAGGAGGAGGGTGGTTATAAAACAGAAAGCAAGTTTTGACCCTGTTGTGTAGGTCTGTACCATGTCTTATAATAATGTCCTGAAAATAGCATGTACAAGTTATACAAACCATATGGTTATCCTTCTAAATAATACCCATTTTATTCATCTGCTGGTGTGGGAAGAGAAGTGCTTGGGGATATTGCTGGCAAAGATGGGGGCTACACACAGTTTCTGTGCATGGCCTCTTCATCATTTTCATTCCCAAAAAAGGGCTTAATTTTCTGACTTTTCAGGCATGCTTCCAATTTCCTGGTAGCGTGCAGTTTGGGAAAAGGTGATCTTGGTGGTTTGAGCTAAATTTTTGCAAGAGCATCTTTGAGATATAGAAATGTAGCAAGTTCAAGATTTTTTTAGTTTCTTGGCAATTTAAAAAAAAAAGAAAAAAGGGAAGATCTAATTTAATTTTTAATAAATTTTTTCGTTTTAAATGAACAGTTTATCAACTCTTGAATATCTTGAGTATTTACAAAATCTGTAGTAAAGAGCAGAATGGTTAAAAGTGTTCCTTTTGAGAAGGAATTTTAGAAGTTTTTGCTGGTTGTCCATTTTGTTGTGAAAGGGACTGGTCTCCAACAGTTTAGGTTTTTCTAGAGGGCTACTTCCAGTACCTTCCACTATTTTGCAGCTCCCTCAGCCTACCCAGCCTTCTCCTTCCTCCTTGTCTTAATATTTTACTAGTTTCTAGAGAAAGTAAGAGACAGATCTGGCATTGACTTTGACCTCCACTGTCGTTCTTGCTGCTGCTGCCAAATTTCCCTGTCCATTCTTTCATGTCCATGGCACAGGGCTCCCTTTCCACTTGTTTTTGTTCTTTGTCAAATCCGTGTCGTCTGCTGTCATTAGATTACAACTTGGGATAAACACCAGAATATTTGTATGGTCCAGCTTCCCTTCATGTCATCTCCCTCTCAAGCATGAGATACATTCCCTGCTCCTGCTTTTGCTCCATGTTTTTATGTGTAGCATTGATTCTTACCTCTTAATTTTCTGTTCTGTCATGCCCTGTTAGGTCTGTGCCACTCTGGTCTATCTCTGTCTCATCTTTTCAGATCAACTTGCCCTTCAGCGAGTTCAGATTTTATCTTTCTGCTTTACATAAAATTTCCTGTGCCTGTCTGATGGAAAATTTATCTTACATTAACATCATTAACTTCATGGACCTTATGGTTACACCAAGCACATGCTCAAGTGTTGTGCTAATAGAGGCACGTTGGCTTGCTGAGTCATCCCCTGAAATATGTTCTCTCTTTTTTTCTGACTCTTTGTGGGCACACAGGAAGGCCTGGACCTTCTCAGATGACGCAGCTTATGGTCCTGGTATTGTCTTTGCCTGGTGCTTTGTCTGCCCTTCACTCACCCAGTTTCATGTTTTTTGCTCTTCTGACCCTTAAATCCCTCTGCTTGATTTCGTTTCCATTCGTTCTTTTTGGTAATTAGTTGTTTCCTCTCATGTTTTCTTTCTGCTAAACCTCCTCTCCCCTTCTCAGGGAGGAACTTGGGGTTTTACCAGGGACAGTTTTAACTCTGTGGAAGAGATGAAATGCTGGTGATAACTGGATATGCTTATTTTCTCAGCTTTCTCTGATAGGCACTCCAAGAGCTCCTGTAGCCACAGCATTACTTTGTATTAAGTACACAGATTATTTTTTTCTCTTAGTTCTTAAATTGCTTTTTGGATCTGTGCAAATTTTGAGTGCAGACACAGAGTTTCACAATGTGACAGGGATGGTGTGGTAGACTGTGCTTGTTTTGAACCTGTCACCTGCTCATTTAATTTGCTATTTCCTAATACTGGAAGAGGGAAGTGATTTTCATCTTCATTCTGCTTAAGAATTTATAGGCTCGTCCCATATCTGCCCTTAAGATATTTTTAAGGCTGAAGACTGTTCAGAAGTCCTTAAATGCCTTTGATCACCTATGTCACTCTTTGTACCTCTTTATATCCTTTTAAAAATGATGAGACCAGACCTGCACACGATCTGAGAACACCACAGATTTACTCCCTGGCAGAATGAGATTTCCTACTTCTCTTTTCCTTTCTGGTGTTGTGGATTATTCTGTTTTCATTTCTAACTGTGACTGAACAATGAGATGGCATTGTCATAAAATTTCCTAATATAATTCTATCAACTCTTTCCTGTATGGTAATACCTTGCTCAGAACCCATCACTGTATCTACAGTTGGTGTGTTTTTTCCAGCTCTTGAATTACTCTGCATAAATTTATGTTCAGTCTCATCTGTCCTCTTATTGCCCAGTCATGCAATATCAAGAAGTGAGATTTCTATTTTGCTGAACTTTTTCAGGGTAACTTAAAAAATTAAGGGAAGAGGGGCTGAATAGTCAGTTTACAAAGCCTAGGAATGTTGCCAACCCGATCATTTCCCTCCCTTTTTTTTTTCTTAATTGACCTTTCTCCTCTTTTCATACTTCATATTTTCCTTTTTTTTTTTTAATCCAGTTTGTTCTCTTACTGTATTTTTGAATTTGAAAATCCAGTTTTGGAGAAGCAGGAAAAAATGAAGTACAAAATATCTATTATGGTAGGACTGAACAGAAGGCCACGAAGCCAGGGAAACTTTCTAATGACATTACAAGGATGACTTTGAACATATGCTAATTTTCCAGCATGCCCAGGAGATTTTAACAGATAACACTTTGATCAGCCAAAAAGGGTTTGGGGGAATTTTTTCTAAATGCATTGACCTGTTAAAACTGGTCCAGAGGAGGGTCAAGAAAATGATCAGAGAGCTGGAGCATCTCTCCTAGATGACATTATAAGATACATCAGGCTCACTATGCACAGCAGCTTCTCTTTCTCCTCAACTTTTTCATGATTTTAGTTTTTGTTATTTATTCCCTACCTGCACATAAATCAAATGTGTTGCAGGACAAACACAAAAACACATGTCCTGCCTTAGTGCACTCACCAAATAATGACTCCAAAACTACCTCTGCTTTTTAATCTCCAGTATTGTTGGCACTGGAAGTTGCCTGCTTGGCTGAGTTGCTCATGTAATTCCCTTTGCTCCAGCCTGGAATATCATTTCCAAGTCGTGCATGCTCCAGGACCCACTTTCACTTGGAGCCTGTGGGTTACTTTCCTGGAAATTTAACTAAATAGCTGATCTGTGGTATAAGTTGCAACACATAATTCCATACTTTCTCTGAGAAGTCTCTTCTGTGCATGGATTGGAAAGATTACTTAAACTAACACATTTTACAGTATATATTATTTCAGTGTGTTTGCTTGAGATTTTCCAGTGTAAAAGACAGACTTCCTGTTTGAAATTCAAGTTCAAGATAAATTGGGATTAAAAAAAACCAAAACAAAAACAGAAGGTGGCTTTGAGTTGTGCTGGAAAACAATAATTAGCTCTTCAGAGTATTTTCCTGAAAATGTTGTTCTTATGTGCTTATTGTACACACACACACACGCACACACACACACACACACACACACAAAAAAAAAAAAAAGATTACATTATTAGACATGCCCTTTAGGAATTGACCTGGGCAGATTCAGCTCAAAGGATAATATTTTTATTTCAGACTAAAATAATATTTTAGAGTGAAGAGAGGAACTAGAACTACTAAAATTACCTGTTTCTAGTATTAGATTGTATTAGATCTAATCCTCTAGCATTAAATTCTGCACACAGAATCAGTTAATTTTGGTCAATAAACATCATCCCTGCTTTTAAGTTCTTGATGAAAGATCTTCAGAAAAGCCTGTGGTCGGTAGGCTTAGCTTTACTTCTACTTTATTGCTCAACTTTGAAAAATGAGGTAGTTATTTTACTTCCTGTCTTAACAGGTATTTTATATTTTTAGGTTCAATAATAGTCACATTTAAAACAGATTAAAATCATGTTGAAGATGAAAAAAAATCAGCTTCAGAGCAGCAAAAGGAATTAAAATTTACAAATTGTAGTCATGCCATTTTGACCATCAGTAATTACACTATTTTTATGTTAATGTAGAAACCCCTTGAAAGAAGTATTTAAGCACTAATTATCTATTTACAAAAGAATGGCTTTGGAAATGCAGTGAAAAACATTGAGCTGTATAGGGATTTAGAACAGATGTCATTTTTAAAAGACTGGGCATACTAAAAAGAAAGAAAAAGTTGGGTTTTATTGGATTTCTTAAATGTAAGATGGCTTAGATCCATTTGTCCACCTAAGGCTCAGACAATAGAGCAGGGCACAGAAAATTGCTCTGCAACACACCCTTCCAGTATTTCTCCAGTTTTGGGGAGTTACTCTGTCCTGAAAACTTCAGAGTATTAAATTGACTGCTGTGAGTCTCAGGAATGTTTAAATTACATCCCTGTATCGGGAAGATGATCCAGAACAACATCCTGGTGGTGAGAAGCTGTAGAAGTGGTAGGTGCTGTTTGTCCTTCATTTCCTCCTTCCAAACACAGGTTTGCTTTTGGGGGATTTCTTGCCCTTTGTACCAATCCTGAGGTGACTTCTTTCCATGAACGGAGTGGAAAGTAGCCAAACTTCAGGATTCTGAGTCTCTGGTTTCATAAACACTGTGCTGTCTGACCCCTCCAGTGAGTAAAACCCCCAGTGTTAGTCCAGACTAGCAAATAAGTCTGGCTTTAGGAAGGCAGCGTGGCCCAGGAGTGCAGAGAACAACCATGGAACTGAAAGGTCTGGAATGTGATTCTGTGAACTGCCACTGCCTCTGGCAGAGAGATTTGGAAGAGCCTGAGGAAGACAGGCAACCAAATTCTAGTTAGTCATCTTCAGGTTTGACAGCCTCTTTATTGTTCTTCCCCTTGTAAAATCGTGGAGATGATGCTTGATCCACCTACCACGTGGATTTGTTGGAGGATTAATTATTCTCAGTGCAGCACTTTGAACACCTCTCGTGGAGCATTGTACACAAACATTAAACCTTGTTATTAGTGCTGTGACATGACACACAGCTCTTTGTAGTCTTCCCTTCCACAAGGTGACAACCTGGGAGATGCTGAGAGCACCTTCGTGGGATCTGAAGATCTGCACAGGAATCTCTATCAGTGTGCACAAGGATCCATGTAGGAAGTGTAAAACATTTTTAATTGCTACTTTTTAACTCAGTTCTCTGTCTCCTCTGCTTTCCTGGTCCCCAGATAGATGTTGTAATCAGAACTAGAATATTTTAAAGGCTGTGGTGGAAATTTATCTCCTCAGAAAAATATGTTATTTAAGACTGTAGCTATCCCAGAAAGTAAAAAGAAAAGAAAAAAACAACTTATGGAAATGGACCCTGTGACTTGGTGGTTTTCAAGCCATCAGGTGCCACAAGCTAAGGGGACACAGCAAAGGAAGGTTCAGTTGCAGCTCTGCAGTTTTGGAGGTGTTACTGGCTGTTATGGGACAGAAGGTACAGAGCTACACAACCTTTTGTCTTGACTCACTGCAACTGCTCCAGTGGCCTAGTTTGCTGTTTGCACTGGGTTGGTTCTGCACAGTTACAGGGTAATTTAATAAGCCAGGTTGAAAGGAAGCCACTTTTCCCCTAGAAGTGATTTTGACCAATCATTACACGTGTGTGGGTGTGTATGAAACCCAGTGTATCAACGAGCCTAGGTACGAGTATTATCAGGCATTTTTTAGTTTGATTTGCCTTTGTCTGTTTTAAGAAATCCCATTTTCCAAATGAGAGCAGCACTGTGTGTGTTTGCTGGTTTACTGTTTGGTGTAATTACTGGCTGCTTCAGTGCAAGACTGGCTGGAGGTAGCAGGTTACAGATGACTTGGGGGGGAGTGTTCATTTACAGTATTATTCCAGATTACACACTGTACAAAAAGTATGTTAATGTGAATTTCCCAGACATCAGCCCCAGTGTTTAAACACAGAACTGTCAAAAAGATGCTAAAAAGCAATCTGAGACAGTTAATGCAGCCTTTCCACTATATCACTCACTGCTGCATTCTAAGAGGTTGGAATGAGAGGGAAGAAGCATTAAGTGGGCACTTACATGATTGTCAGTGCTTTTAATGAATACTAAAAATTCTGCTCAGTACCAGGAGAGAAGCAAAGCACACATCTGCCTGTACAAGTTTGCATTTATCTTGGCAGAGTTGGAAGCTGATAGCAATTGCAAGCTGCAGAGGAGGTTTGCTGGTTGATAAAGATGCTGAACCTCTCAGTACAAGAGGAGCGCAGACACCATGAATTTGCTCTTGAGTTATTTACAGCGTTGATCTCTCCTTTACTGGCTGGCTGATAGAGCAGGATGAACCTTCAAGCACACAAAATTCTGCTTTGAACAAACCCGGATGCAGAGAAACAGCAAACAAAGGCACATTGTTGAGCCCTTTGCGTTGTGCAGCTTGTTGTTCAAGTTATGGTTCCCCAGCGCTTCAAGTTATTTTGGAAAAAAAATTATGTTCGCCATAAAAAGGACCTACTGTAGTTTAGGAGTTAAAAATGGCCGCAATCATTTTGTAATTGGTGCATAAACACGCAAAAATTAGATGTTCAGTTGATTTTCTTAATTAGCAATCTACGGTAATGAAAGGAATAAACAAAGATGTTACTAGCTAAACAATATATATATATAGATATATATTCTTATACATGTTACATTACCAGAACTCCTATCAGATTCTTAGACTGAGCAAATGAAGAAACTTTCTGAGGAGGGCTTGTAGTTAAGCTTGTAAGATGATAATACCATCTGGCTATATATAAGGTAATTATGAGCTAAATATGATATCCCAGGCTTTTTGATAGTAAAATAACCTCAAATAATAAGGAATTCTATCGATGCAGGAAATTCAGGGCAGA
Source organism: Corapipo altera (assembly GCF_003945725.1). Taxonomy (NCBI): domain Eukaryota; kingdom Metazoa; phylum Chordata; class Aves; order Passeriformes; family Pipridae; genus Corapipo; species Corapipo altera. The sequence continues at coordinate 1,951,354 of NW_020884938.1, read as the reverse complement.
TTTTTTTGTGTGATGAATTGTCTTCTAAAGCATTGTACTTTTACAAGTTGTTTTTTTTTTCCCATAAGAAAAAGGTATCTTTTGCTAAAACTGCTAAATTAGGGGGAAGATGTGTATCCAGTGTCTTACTGCATACAAAATGGGAAGGAGAGGGGAAAATGAGGCAGGAAAGATAAAGGACCATGTAGCAGAGAAGGAAAGGGATGGGGAAAATCCCTGATCCCGTGCTAAGATAGAGGCTGAAAGAATGGATGGTGTCTTGGAGCCCCATCCCAAATTGACAGAAGGCAAAAGTTGGATGTGGCCTGAAAAAGGAACCTCTGAAACCCAGCACTGAATTTAAGCCAGTGTGTTCCTGACAGAATTTTAATTTATAAACATTTCTTTTGATTCCAAATTCCAAATAGGATGAAGTGGCTAGAGGTTGATTATGGAGGAAAATAAGTTTAGTTTCTTTCTAGTTAAACATTATGAGAGGAAAAAAAACCAAAGAAACAACCAAACCTTTACTCTAGAATAAAAAGTGAAATTTTGCTTAGCAATGAAATTTTTATTCACCAAAAAATATTTTAAACTGACATTTTGCTTCATTCTGTTTCCTTGGTAATGTCAGAATCACTACATGAATTTCCATATATATCCCATTCCCTCCAAGTGGTATTTTAATAATTTTAATATGGAAAAATGTATAGGTAAAACTTTTCCAACCAATTCTAGTTGTAGTTTGTGTCCAGACTACCAGGCATATTTTAGCAGAATCTTCTCAGGCGCCAAGAACAGGAGGATCCCTGGTCTTTGGGCAAAACCACTTAATCTTGTTTTGGCTGGTCAAAAGAAGAGATCAGGAAAAAAATGCAACTTCCCCCCAAATTCATAATTTTTCCTTTTTTTTTTTTTTTTTTTGTTTGAAATCACATCTTTGACTCCCATAGCATATGTTCTTGCATGTGTTTCTTGGCACTCCTGAAGGGCAGATCTGTTCCTTACGTGCTCGCTGCCTTAATTTTTCTGGGGAGTTAGTTTTGTCCTGGATGTGTGTGCAGAATTCCTGCGACAGCCGTAAATTTTCTTTAATATCATTGTCTACACAGAGCTTCTGTATTAGCAAGTTTTGCTACCTGCCCACCAGCAAAGCCATATGCTGGCATCAGATGTTAATTGGCTATCAGTTGGGTGTTTAGTCCTACTCATCTGCTAAATGAGTGTGAGGAACCTGCACCAAACTTAATGGAATGTGCCACGGATTTGTTCCATTAGAATCACAACACAAAATGAATTTTTAATTTTTTTTTTACCATTGCAGGCTCTTTAAGATTCTTGTTTGTTTTCCAGTGTAGATTAAAAATAATCTAGAACCACTCAGGATGGAGGGGACCTCTGGAGGGGAGTTGAGTCCAGCCTCCTCTTCAAAGCAGGGCCGGTTAGAGGGGAGGCTGCTCAGAACCTTGTCCAGTTCAATTTTGAGTGTCTTCAAGGGTGGACACCTCCCAGCTGCTCTGGGCACTTCTTCTGCTCTTTCACCATCCTCATTCTTTCCTCGTACCACGTTCCAACTTGTGTTTGTCACCATTTTTGCACCTCTGAGAAGAGCTTGGCCTTCTCTTTCTCCTGAGCCCGGGCAGTTGCAGACAGAGCAGGGTCTGCCCTCCACGTTCTCCAGGCTGAGCAGACTCAGACCTCAGTCTCTCCCCATATGCCACATTCCCCAGCCATCCTGACACTTCTCTGCTGGACTTCCCTCTGTTTGCAGCAGTTTTTTTTGTCACTGAAAGACTCCCACACTCCAGAGGGGGTAAAAAACCACAAAAACACACTGCAGAGTCTTCTTGGATGAAGCTACTCCATCCTAAGCGCAGGTGTGGGAATAAACTGATCAACCTGGAAGTGTCTGAATAATCTGAGATCAAGATTGGCCTAAAAAAAATGGAGAAGTGGTTGTTCTGAAGGTATGGACTCATGTACAAACACTGCCATGCAGCAGCTATTAGGCCATGTGCTCTTGGGGATGTCTTGGTTGTAACCAAGGACCAAGCCAAGGCTACAAATTGTGCAGTAGTCTGTGCCTGGGGATGGAAAAGTAGAGGTTTGTGTTGGAAGGACATAATGGAATGAGAAAATACAGAGAAATTAATAATGCATGAAAAGGAAAAGTATGAAGTTGCAGGTCAGAAGCAGGAAGGAGTTGCTGCTTTAAGGTAGTTTTAAGGTAGGTGTTGATCAGAGAGTGCTGATGTTTGGTGGATCTTGCTCCTGTAAAAGGCACTTGGAACATTCATTTCTCAGGAATGTGATGATCCACCAGGTCAGATTGTGGTGTTGGTCCCCCTGGGGACTGTGCTTTACTGCGAAGAGATGTTCAGCACTCTGGAGTGAACACTGGGGAGTGTGGATCACAGACAGGAAGCAGAGAAGGTGGGAAATGTGATAACTCAGGGTCTTCATCTGCAGCTGCTTTTACCCATAACAGTTCCTGACAGCAGTGCCCAACCAAGAACAAGGTTTCAGAGATTTATACTAAGGCTGACTTTGTGCTTCAACAGCACTTGGAGTGAAAAGCAAAGCATGTTCTAAAGTCTTCTAAGGAAAAAGGTTTGAACAAAATATTGTTAAATCTATGAGCAAGCAGCAAATGTAATACCCTGTTAGTGAAAAAAATAAGATTTAAAGGGCGAAGAGGAATAGCTGAGGAGACAAAGAGAGGGAAATAGTTTTACCACGGCCTGGCGTGGAATGAAAGAAAAAAACAAAACAGCTAACTGAGCTGCAAACTCATCAAAAAACACAGTTGTTAATTGAAAAGTTGACAGACCTGTAACTACAGCAGCACTTCTGGCCGCCACTATAATAAATGTAACTGTACATTTAGAGTAATTTGCTAATTTGCCTAAGTAACACCCACAGACAGCAACATGACATAAATACATTAGTGGAAGCAACAACTATAACCAGCTCACACAGGTTCTTGGCTGCTAGATGGATGGATCACATGAGCTGGAAAAGACTTACAAAACAGAACAGAAATGGAATTGTTAGCAATATTGTGGCATACAGGGTTTCTTTCTTTTCCTGTTTCCCAAGAATTCTTTTAGGCCTGTAGATGCCCGTACATATGGCAGCATGTAAACAGCATTTTTCACTTGTATGTGTCTGTGTGCACACACCTGGGAAACTTGTGGGGGTGGAGGACACATCTGCAAAAGGCTGTTTGAGAAGCAAAAAGGAAAAGTCTTTCAGGTAAATGACTGAATCTTCAACATTTAAATAAATACACGAAAAGAGTTTCTGTTAAATATTCTAAAGACGCATATGTCATGGGTCCATAGGAAAGTCTGGAATCTGTTTTCCTAATACGGATGTTACAAGTGTCTGAAACTTGTACTTAAGAATTACCCCCATCTTTTCATCTGGCAGAGTTCAGCACTGTGTCTTCTGTTCCCCTGACTCTGAATCACACTGTTGCATTTTATTCTGAAGTCCTGTCTTGCCAACTTTTGCCACTGCTAAAGATTTCTGTGTTATCAACAAGGCCCTTTTAGAATTAAAAAACCCCACGAGATTGCTGCTGTGCAAGGTGGGTTTGATTTTCAATAAAATACTTCTTTTCTGGCCCCAATCTCCTCTTCTGACTGTCCTCAAGTTCACAGTGCACAAACAAAGCTGGTGAATGCAGCTTTACACAGTTTCTGTCTTTTGTTTCCTCTCAGATGTACTCAAGGGTTTCTGTTGAGCTTTTTGAGGCAGGTGATGCCAACTCCCAGGGGCAGAATCCAGGGAATAACCAAAGGCAGAGTCAGGTGGAAAGTTTCTGTTTCGGTGCTGCTCTCAGGAAGAGCCCACGTGTGTGGGCATATGTATCCCTGCCTTCCTCAGGAGGTTGTGCTAAGGTTTTTCACTAAATACGGGTTGTAAAATATTCTCGAACATGAGTCACTTTAAATTACAGTCCGCGGATCCGACGAAGTCACTGAGAAAATGGAGCAGGGGAAAAACACGGGATAGAGGCAGACTGTGAGATTTCTCTGTGGGATGTGGGTTTTTGACAGCTGAACCAAATCCCTGTCTTCCTTGAAGGCTTGATATTAATGTCAGGGCAAAGAGGGCAGCAGACCCCTCTGGCTGACCCAAGCTGTGAGGGTGTTAGAGCTCTTCAGCACGAGCTGACAAAGACCTGAGCTCTGGGAGAAGGGAGCTGACATGATTTTCCGAAGCTGATCTTCTTTGAACCCTAATTTCTGTCAAAGAGTTATCATCACTGTCACAGTAAATGATACTTGCAGCACAAATGGCAATTAACTAGAAGTAAATAGTAGAGCAGAAGTCTGCAGGCTGGTTTTTAAGGTTGATGAGTTGAAAGTAATTTCAACACATTAATGCTAAGCGTGCTAAATCACAGTGTGCCATGGAAGAGGCAGTAATGTCATTTACCTGGGATCACCAGGAATTACAATAACGTGGAGGAGGGACGTGCTCTATTGTTTCAAGTATGTGACCATATTACAGGAATCAATAACAGTTTGTCTGTCTGTTTCCTTCCATCAGATCTTCCATAAAACAAGTAACTTGTTTGTTTTTCGCTGTTTTAGGTAGCCTGCCCTATGAATACAAGATTGTGATAGCAGGAAATCATGAATTGACCTTTGACCAGGAATTCATGGCTGACTTAATCAAGCAGGACTTTTACTATTTCCCCTCTGTTTCTAAGCTGAAGCCAGAGAGCTATGAAAATGTACAGTCTCTCCTAACAAACTGCATCTATCTTCAAGACTCTGAAGTGACGGTGAGGGGATTCAGAATATATGGCTCCCCTTGGTAAGCAGGTTTTTAAGCATACCTAAAAATGCTATTGTTGATTGCTGTCACATCAGGCCATTTTGTATGCATCAGCTGTGTTTGGATTGCTGTGTTAGGAGGAAAAGTAACACTCAGTTTGATAAAGTTTGTGTCATTTTCTCCTAATGAATCATTCCTGTGACAAAATAATGTACTTTACTGGGGGTATGGTTAACCAAATAATGATGGGGTAAAGACAAGTGTGCTCTTCAAACTCTCAGCCAGGAGCATAGTCCATGTAGGGGGCTTTTGTGTCATCGAGTATGTTTTCTATCCTTGGTGTGTTTATCTAATTACAGGTTAATTTTTATTGCAAGGGTACATCCTTTTGGCAATTTCTATCCTACAGATAATGTTGAATAGATAATTTGCAGGTGATAGATAATTTACAGGTAACATTTGTGGTTAATTTACAGACAATATTTAAGGTTCATTAGTGTATACAGCAGTCCTTTAACTTATTTCAGCATTTTTGAAGGCCTTTGTTTTAAAAAAATCCCTCAGAATCTTTCCTTTATGGATTAATAGCTTTCTCCAAGGTATAGTTGAGCTTCTAAAGTCAAAAAATCAGTCTATTTCATGGGTTTTGCTCTACTGCACAGTGGACACTTAGAACTCTTTGACAGTATCAGACACATAGATTTTGGCTTCCTGACTTCCACCTTGGACCTTGTATGTGCTGCTTCTGTGTCTCTTCCTGATGATACATTACTCTGTGTTATTTCTGCTTACAGGACTGTAAATTGGGTCTTTTTTGAGCATTTGGTATACGTTTAAAATAAGTCAAACTGCATTTTAAAAGGCAGGTTTTGAAGGGAATCTGTTATTCTTCCTTTTAAAATCACATCAGGCTGAAATGTAGCAAACAAGTTGTCAAACCTGATGCATGTACCCCAATGTGAAGTTTCAGTGTGAATAAACTGTGAAATCTCTTGGATTTTTTTTTTTTTTTAATGAAAATTGGCGTTTTCCCATTTGGTTGCTCGAGATGGGTGTTAATTTTCTCTAAGCTTATTATTCTACATGAAATAGTTTCCCTCTTAAGTGCACCCTTCTCTCTCTCCCTCTCAGGTCTCCAGATCCTTCTGGTTTTTCTTTTCAGCCTCCCTCACCTGCTGTGCTGTAGTTCATCTTCCTCTTGCACCTCCCGTGTATGCAGTCAGCATGCACTTTACTTCATTTTCCAAATTATTTGGGAAGATATTAGATGGTATCAGTCCCAATATTATTAACTTCTGAGAAATGCCACTTGGCATCTCTTCCCATTTTGATGTTCAACTCTAAATACTGTAATTATGCTCTGTTTACAATATGTCTGGCAACTTCATATCTTCATTGCAGTGTTCATAACCAAGGCACCATATTTCCAGTGTCAGGAATAATTTTCCAGGCACTAAAGTACCAAAAGTCTTATTAAAAGTCTAGAGAAATTAAATTAAAGCAAAACACTATCTATAAAGCAGCACTAAGTAGAGGCTAAAGGGAGCCATTTGAACTTTCTGTGTATGATTAGATCTGCAAAAATCTGTTAAGGAAACTTTTGTCCACCCACTAACCCATAAATAATGTTTCTGCAAAATCAGATCTGCCACATTCCCTTTGTGCACAAATTCTGTCACACTGCACAAGTTGTCTGAGCTATCTGGCATGACCTGTTCTTCAAGGAAAAAAAAAGATTGCTTTCCTTTCCATCTTTTATGCAACTTCAGGTTATATCTCAACTTCCACACTACATGTTTCACAGCATTGCTAACTCATCTCCCACCCCCTTATGGTCCTGGAAGATGAGTGTTGCAAGGTCTTTTGAAGATATTTGCTTACTCCATATGGGAGAAAAAGTCTTGATGAAAGTCTTCCAGCCAAACTGGGAGATTTTTTTGCTTGCTGTAAGGCAGTGCTGAATGAAGTTGCCATGCCAGCTGGTGACATGTCCAGTGGAAACATCAACACTGACAATAATAGCAGTAATAAGTGGCTTGTCATTAATCCATCAGAGCAGCAGATGCAGAAGTAGCAAAGTCCCATCAGCCAACCCACCAGCCAGAAAACTTGGGAAGAGAAGCAGCTCTTTTGTGTGGGTTAAACTAGCTGTCTGCTACATTTCAGGCTGTAGTACACGTCTGTGCCTGCTGATCACTTCTTCAGCACCTCTTTCTGTCCCTGGGCTTCATTCACCCTAAAAAGAGAGCTTTGTCACAGCCTCTCCGGGAAATCAGTTTCTTTCTACACTGTGGCAATGTAAGCTCTAAAAAACCACAGAAATTTGCTGAACTTTCTGTGGTGATTCTTTTTTTGCCCTTGCATTATGAAGCCAGTCTCTTAGAAAGTGCTTATGGACCTAGTGAAGACTGCAAAATTTAGAGTTCTTTAAGATCTCAGAACTCAAAGCTAAATTTCAAGCAGTTGCCTGTCTAGTATCCTACAGTAATTTTCTTTTCCTGCCTTTGAAAAAATACACATCTAGCTTTTTGAGTGGATTTGTTTAATTGAAGAACTCCAGATTACAGTTTAGATGTGCTGTCCACACATGACATTTAGAGGGTGAGCTATCTGGAACCTAAAAGAGTGGGGCCCCAAATCCTGCCTTTCCATTTCTGGTTACAGTGCTGACCTTCATCCTTTTTATAAATAATTAGAAGCTTGAGATGCATAAAACAGGTTAATCAATAGTTGCAAAGGACTTTGAGAACACTGGAGTAGGGTCTGAGTGAAGGCCAACCAGCACTAACTTACTGTCTTTTGCCTGTAGCCATCTGCATTTTTATATATAACCTATAAAACAAACACACACATGTATTTATAACCTATAAACACATTAGATTGTACTAATGTACTAAAATGTTTGTGTTTTAGTTGCAAATTAAACCACGAGAGCTCTACTGGTTTGCATAACATGTCAGTCTCTAAGGTCTTTTAAATATGTGCCGTTTGTGTGTGGTTAAATATTTTTAATAGCACTTGGGTATTTTGTCCTCTGTTATTATCTAAAACTCAGTGGTTGTTTTTAATTGCACAGAAGAAATGGGACACTGTTTTGTCTCAGAAACCAGTTCTCTGACTCTCCTGGGCTTCAAAGGCAAGATTTCAAGTGCCAGATCGAGCCTCTACTCACTCACAAAAATTTAACAGTCTTAAATGTTAATTATGCAAGTCTTGTCATTGAGCAGTCATTTTGAAATGCAAGTTTGCAATGCACTAAAGCAGCTACTTAGGAATTAGTATTTGCTACTCTGGTATCTTGGACCACAAATTATCAGTATAGATGATAAGGGAAAGAAGTATAATAACTGAGAAGGTTGGAAGGGACCACAGTGGGTCATCTGGTCCAACCTTCCTGGAGGATCCTCTCCCTGACCTGCTGGGAATACTCCTCCTAATGCATTTCCTTTTAGTGTAGCCCTGTTGGTTTTTTTCCAATCAGGACACCCTGATTTTTATATTTTTTTGTAGCAGGAAGATGCCCTCTGATTTCATCCCAGCAAAACCCAGCCCATATTCACAGACCTAGAACAAATCTTGTGTAGAAATTAGCTGTAGTTGCTGTGAATGTGAAACAGAAGACTTTAGTTCCTCAGGAGCACTTATTCTAAAATGGAAAAGCAGCTGGTTGGGAAGTACTTTTAAACACCCTTGTTTGTTCTGAACTGCTGTGAGAAAAGTCAAGCAGACAGAATAGCCAATATAATTATGTATATTAATTCAATATAATGTTATTTTGGCTGCTAAGCCTTCCCAAAGATGAAGCCATTTTCCAGAGGGGTTTCATTAATTTTTCAGTAAGAGAAAAAAATGGTAACATGGAAGTACAAATAAAGCAAGCAGGAACACCAGAGAGGTGGCAGAGGATCCATCCTTTAGGTGCTTACAAGACTTGGCTGGACAGTCATGGCTCACCAGGTCTGATGATGGCGAGTGGTAGGTTGGACTGAAGGTCTCCAAAAGTCCCTTTTGGGAAATGTTTCCGTGATTCTGTCAGTCCCACTGTGGAGTAGAATGAGGTGTCAGGGTTGACACCTGAAATGACAGGTCTCAACCAAGGCCTTACAATTTAGGGAGCTTTGCTGTTGGTATCAAACTCACTGCAAGCAGTAGATGGTCCTCACAGGTGGTTCAGAAGCCAGGAAGCTGAGGTAATAGTGGAATTGTGAACTTGGGTTTGCAGCAGAAGGTCATTTCTGTATCATCAGACAGGTTTCTCTGTTATCTCTGTGATGTCATCATTCACAAAACCATATTAGTTCATGATTAGTGAGTATTTCAGTCATAGATTTTCAGCCTTCTGTTGTAGGTCATAACCCCACGACGTGTTTTTATCTTGCAGGTAAGAGTTTTAGTGTTAGCTGCAGCTGGATTGTAGGCAGACTATACCATCCACTTTTGTTTCTGCACTGCTAGAGATTTTAATTGCACAATTACACACTGTTTTGGCACGAAAACCTCCGATGCAATCAGTGCACAAGATCTGCTGTGCTTGCTGAATGAGTCAAGTGGATATTATACCTTTTACAGCCAATATTCAGAATTGCCATGTAAAAATAAACGCCTAGAAAGGTGCATGTGCATTTATGTATCAACAGGAGAACACATCTCTGAGGTTCACACTCGGGTGTGGGACCGTGAGTGTCGCCACCTCTGCTGTAAAAGGCTCCAGTAATTCACTCTGCCTTGCCCTGTGTTTTTTTCCCATTGGGTTTTTTTACAGCTCAGTGAGTAATTTGTCTCTCTGTTCACCTGTTTTGTGCAGTAACTAATGATAAGACCTAAACACTAATGAACTGCCCCCTGATCAATAATCAGAAGCTCTTTGTGTCTGACAGAGCTTACAGTGGCTGTTCCTCCAACGTCTGATGTTGCACCCCTGCCTCAGATTTATGGAAAAGATGTGCATCTGCTCTGATCTTGGGAAAAATGGCAAGAATTCCAGAGGCTTTTTCTGTTAGGAGGTGGATTGTTGTGCATTAGTGACAGGATAAGACACATTTTACTTGATAGAGCAAGAGAAATGTGAGTGGCAGCAGCCACTGAATTTCCACAATCCTTCTAAGAACTGTACACAACTGCAGGAGAAACTTTGGTCCTCCTGCTTCCAAACAGCCATCCAAGGGGGCAGGAGAGCATTTTATCTTTTTCAGCACTTTTTTTCATTTTCCACCGTGTGGGAAAGGAAAGGACAGTCAAAGCCCTCTTGCAAACATGTGACAATTTCATTATTCTAAATGACATATTGGCCTGGCTAGCTAAAAGAAGCCTTTTAGGATGAGATTGCCTCCAGACTCATTATCCAGACGGTGGATTTTTACTTGGCTTTGATTATCTGGAGGGCTCTATCCCTGGAAAACAGAACCCCTCATTTTTCTTTTCACAGAATTAGTTTCCTAGTGTCTATGTGTTCTCATTTCCTCCTTCATTCTTTTGTTAAAGGCCTTCTGGAGCTCCAGAAAGTTTCATTTCATAGGGAAGATGGCAGAGCAAATATTAATATCAGCCCAGAGTGGCATTTGTGACCATTTTCCCTGCAGTGACAGGTGCCTGGGCTGGACTCCGGGGTTTTTGGAGCTTCTCTCCTTATTTTTGTCCCACACAGACTCCAGGCCACCCATTCCCAAGGTCTCCATTTCAGCCCCTTCCTCCTCCATCTTCTCAAGAACAGCTGTAATAGCCTCTTTCATTCTTCACTGAACTCAGTTTCCATCAGTAAAATAATGTAGCAAAGATTTATAGATTCTTTCCATGAGAGGGACACGCTTTGGTTTTGCCAGTGATGAATCACTTCATGTTTGTTTTCCCAGACCTGGTAGAAATCTTTACAGTCATTGAGGTGAACATCAATTAAAATGAAACTGTATTAAAACAAAATATTGATTTGATTTAATTTAATATAATATACCTCCCAAGTTGGGAGCAGCAGTGTTATACTTGTTCTACTGTGAGCTTCACTCCCTGTAAAATTCACACAAAACAAGAACTTCTGCCTCAAAGTGACTGCTCTGATCCGTTTTTTTATCCCCCCTTTCAAATCTGCAAAAAAACCCTATTCAGTATCTTGCACATGACTAAAATACATAGAGACTCAAAGTTTGTGTTACTGGACAAAACCATACTAGAAGTTTTTCTAAGTAAAATACCTGATCCTCTTATGTTCTCTTCTTTCTGCACCCTCACTCTGTCAGAAGATAAAAACACAAATAACCAAGGTGCACTTGCTTCTGTACAGTTGTCTGAGGCAATTAAATACCCCTCTAAAATTCTTGCAAACTTCAGATTAAGCAGATTTTAGAGCAGGTGACTTGTTTTGATGTCTGGCTCTGTCAGTGCTACAGTTTTTCATCGATAGATGCAGAAATCCTGGATGTGCTTGGGTTTTCTTGCTCATAAATGTGTTTTAAAAATGGTGGATGTTGCCTGATTGTTTAAGTTGGGAACTATTTGGAGCTTTTTTAGTTAGTGGCTTTAAGGCAGGCAATAGAAGTGAGTAAATGACCACCTAAATTAGGTAGACTGAGGTGTTCCTTGAAGAAAATGAAAGTCATGAATGGGAATAATAGATTCCCCTGATTATTTAGAATTGAGGAATCTCGAATTTCAGACATTTTTGAGGGAAATTTGGCATCTGAACCTACCTGATTTGGCTGCATTACTAGAGTTAGAAAGCTGAGGGTGTTTTATTTCAGGCATTCAAAGGTAGGTAAGTTGTGACAGATGTGTAAGAAATGGCAGCATGTTCAGAAGAGAGAAAGCAGAGTTCATCATCCAGTAAAAATGTATTAATTATCAGCCTGAGGCACATAGATGCTGGTTTAATTGTATTTTAACAGAGTGCTGGAGTGGTGTTTTTATTTCCTCTTTCATACTTACAGGAAACCATTTTCCATTTTGGAAGTGCTGCTTCTAAAAACACTTAAAAACCACAATGCACTGTAGTTTAGTTTGCAGCATATGGAAGATCATAAGCATGGGTTTTCCTGCAAAATGATTTTGATCTATTAAGTTCAGCTGTTCAGGGAAAGTGGTGGGGAGAGCTGAATGATGCTGAACTCCTGAAGTGTGAAAGGTTTTCCAGTGGCAGAAAGTGAGACTTAAGGGTGCATCATTCTGGCTCTTTTAACATCAGGAACAGACCACTGGATCATTTTTCTCCTCTTTTTTTTTTTTTTTTTTTTTTTTGGGTAAAATTGGTGCATTTGATGTAATAAATTTGTCTTGGAAAGTGTTTTGGGTTTTTTGCATGACTTGGGAATATAGAAAATGTGAATCTCATTCAGCAGATATTGGGTATACAGGTGCTGTTGCTTTTGTGAGCAATCATACTGAATCCAGGAGAGGCCTCTTTAATGAATGTTTCCATACAAATTAAGTGACTGCAATGAATTGACAAGAATCATTAACATTGCTTTAAAAATGTGTATGGAACAACATAAAAATATCTCAACTCCGGGTGAATATTCTGTACCATGTTCAAAGAATATAGTTGTTATTAACTAAGTAAACTAAACTGTTATTAACTATTATAAACTAAATAATTCTCCATGTGAATGGAGAATGTAGATTGAACTACACCTATTGTAGTCCATAAATATCATCCCAGTCAAACCAAGGCAATAAATCCTACTTATTAGCCACTCCTGAGAAATTTGATTTTACCATTTCCCAGGGGATTTTTTTAAAGTCACAGCAGTTTAGAATATACTTTTTTTTTTCTTCACCTGTTAACGAACGTTCCAGAAAATGTTTTCTCTCAGATAAAATTTCTTCCAAGCATTGCCTGGGGCTGAAGAGTCTGGAACAGCTCAATCCTAGAGGAGTCACAATAGAGGAAAATCAGTAAATTAGACACCTCCTGGTTACTTTTGTGTGTGAGGGATCTGGATCAATTCTCCAACACATTTCACAGTGACCTCTTGCAGGGGGAGCTGAAGCAGTAAATGAATCCAAAAGTGCTTTGCATCCACTTTGCAGTTGTGTTCCTCCACTATGTCCTACAAGTACATGTATAGACCACAGATTATGTTGATTTCAAAGCAACATATTTGGGCCAGTCCAGTTTCCTGCAACATTCTGTGGCTTTACGTTTCTGTATGTGAGTGGGGATTTGCATTTGTTTGCTTTGCAATGTTTCTCACTTTAGATAAATTCGAGAGCAGTTGAAAAATGCATTGCGTTAGTTTAATTAGCTTGCTAGGAAAAAAGTTCCTTTCTTGGGCAGTAATTATTAGTTGTGTATTATTAAAAGGAAGTAGTTCACATTCAGTTACTTAGCAGAAATAATTGAATCCTCTGATCCAGTAAACTAGCTCACTTTGGATTCAGCTGGTTTTTAATTTAAGACCTATAGAAGAGGAGACCTGTAATCTCACTACAGGGAATTGGCTTCACTTTCCTGCAGTTCATAAACCACAAGAGTGAAATTGCAATCCCCCACAGCAGTTTTCTCTTTATTTTTTGCGTTTGCTTGAAAGTTTAATTTTATGAGACAGAGCTGATTTTAAAGTTTCAAGTGCTTTTTTTGTTGTTGTTTTGGTGCTTTTTCCCTCCCTCCTTTTTTTTCTCCTTTCCCCCTTGAACAAAAGGACTCCCAGCTCTATCTGTAGTCTGGTGTGTAGTCTCAGACAGCGGCAATTTCGGGATGTTTCAAAGATGTAAACACAGTTGGGTACTTCCATGAGCCCTTTGGCCACATTCCAAGAGAAACACAAATAGCTGGCTGGTTTGGAGCGGATCTACACGGAGCTGATTCTCAGCTGGAGTAACTTGGCAGGGCTCCACCAGCTTTTGAGCAGTTTACACCTGGTGAGAATCAGCCTCTCTGCTTCACAGCAGCTTGAATATCTGCATTTTAACCCGGCTTTTTACACAGCTACTACATCAAGAAGGGGATGGTGACTTTGCATTGTGCTCCACTTGAAAAACTGTAAATAGAGCCACCATCACAGGAACTCATTGCAACACAGCTGCCTGAGCTCCTTCTCTTTTCCCTGGCCAGATCTTAAGAGGAAAAAGTAATTTACCACTTGTTGGGAAACTGTTTAACATCAGAACACTTCCTTTGGAACTGCTGCTCATAAATTATTTTATTCGATAAATTAGCATTGTTTAAAAGGAATTAAAATGAGGATTTTCTTCACTGCTAGGAAAGTAAATTGGAGCCAATAATTGAGTTTTTTAGGTTGGAAAAGGCTTCTAAGATCCCTGTGCTTGTCTTTCAGCTCAGGGGGCTGAGGACAACTGGTCTGACTGTTTAACACTGAGGCAAAGAAGTCATTGAGTACCTCAGCCTTTTCCCCATTCCTTGTTCTCATCCAATAAAGGATGGAGATCCTCCTTGGCCATCCTTTTGTTGCTGATGTATTTATAGAAACATTTTTTATTGTCTTTTAAAGCAGTAGTTAGATTAAGTCCTACCTGGGCTTTGACCTTTCTAATTTTTTCTCTGCACAATCTCACAACATCCTCGTAGTCCTGAGGGGCTTCTTCCAGAGGCTGTAAACTCCCCTTTTTTTCCTGAGTCCAGACAAAGCTTTCCAAAAACTGCAATTGTATGTGTCAAATATTTCTAATGATGTAATTTACATCAGATGAGTACATTTTTTTTTTAAGGTATCTCAGATTCCTGGCTAGCTGAGGGAGCATCCAGGGTTAAACCTGTACCTTTTTGATATAGAAAACTGTATGGAAGCAGCTGGTTTCCACCACTGTGGACTGAATTTAGGACTGCAGGAAAGCATGAATTTGGAACTTTACTTGGATATTGTTCACTTCAGGTAGAAGTGTCAGTGTGTGCTTTTTCAAACAAGAAGTAAGTTTGTCTATTGCTAAATTGAAAATTTTAAAAATAATACACTTCATGCATATATGCACACATGTCGTATTAATTTATTACTCTTGGAAGCATTTTCATGCTTGTTTAACTCAAAATGGCTAGGAACTTTCTAAGTAAAAAAAAAAAAAGGTAAAATAATAAAAAGGAAGGAAAACAGGAAAAGAACTGGCAGCCAGTTAGTCCATATGGCCTAATTACTCCTGGTATTTGGAGAAAAGAATGTAAACCTGGTAAGTTACTAAACTGAGAAGTGGCTACTGTGAGGGCCTTTTTTATTGATTCTCAGTGCACCTATTACATATCCTATATTTTAGTCATGTTTCATTTAGGAGAGTCCCTCCTTGTGAAAAAAAAAAAGACCCCCCAAGTGTAGCATCTCCATTCCAAGGGATATTCCATCTCCTCAGGCAGCAAACCTCTTGTTCTTAGGGGACTCCAGGAAACACTGGAGTGGGAAGTGTGGGAGAACATTCTTTTTAATTTAGCTGCCTGGTCACCTGACAGTGAATAACCACAAAGATGTCCTGCATAGATGGGTCTCAGATTATTTCTCCTTACGGGTTGGCCCATTCAAGGCAAGTTTTACATTTAAAATGAGACTGAAAGTCTGTACAGTTCTACATCTGTACCCTCAGCACTGAATCTTTTGACTGATTATTCCAAATTAGCTTTTACCTTTCTTTGTTTTGGTTATTTTATTATTTTTAAAAAAATATCAGATGGGATATTATGATGTGCCTTCCAGCAGAATGAGATAAACTATTTACATTTGGTGTTGGTGTGTTTTAAATTCAGTCTTTCATTAAATTTTCTCCTTACCTAGTACCTTCTTGTTTTCTTGTTACGAAGATAAAGGAGATTTCATTTCATTTTTCATTGTTTTATAACAGATTAATGTTTAGAAATATTGGTTCCTATTAGTCACAGCTCATTCTTTCTTCTTTCCAGTCAGAGATGTATGAAATGCTTTCCTAAACAAAAGAGGAATGATTTCATCAACTCAAATTGCAAAAGAAATAATTAATGACAAAAGGACCATACTCTTGATTTTTATCCTCCCTTCCTTTTGTGAAAACAGTAATTTAATTTGATTCAGAGTTTCAAGAGTGACAACCCTGGATGCAAAGCAAGTAAGGCACCAACTCAGCAGACTTCCCTCCCCATGGAAGGAATGTTGCCTGTGATGGCCAGGAGAGTGATAGAGGATCTGAGTTTAATGGAATGAGATGAGTTTGCATTTATTAATTATAAGTATAAGGCCTTAGACTTCATTAAAAAAGACCTGGTTCCAATGTTATGAATGAGTGAATTTAAATTTCTTTGTATTCTTTTTGTACACTGCTTTCATACTTGGTCTCTAAAATCATACCACCCTTATCTCTCTCACATGGAAGTTAATCATAATATAAATCTCCTCATGCTCCTCAAAACCTCTGAAACCTGTTTTCCTTTAGGCCTCAGTTGTGCTGTTAGCTCAGATGCCAAGATGTTGAATAATATTTCAACGCCTGTAAGCAAACAATGCCCTCCTAATTATTCTTAGCACCTGTGACCTGAGAGCTGCTTTTGTCCCTGTCTGCTTTGGATGGTCCTCCTGTGTGAGGAAGAAAAGATAGAAAGATGAGTGTTATTTCACAACTACTTTAGGTGTTGAAATGGCCGATAACCCACCGAAAAAAAGGAAAAAAAAAAGGTTTTGTGAATCCTTGCTTGGAAAGAAAGTAGAGTAAAAAAGCAACTCAGTAAACTAGTTAGTTACCTACTGAGGAGAGGCTAAAAAGGCAAAATTGAGTAAATTCAGCTAAATTCACGTGATAGGGAATGTAAAATAGGAACACCTGAAGATTGTGAACAGCAGGCAGATAAGGAAGGTATATATTGTATATAGTGCTGTATACCCATGTTCACTGGAGTGTAGCTAGTTATAGTTGTAAGAAAAATGTAGGAAACTGTAGAAATTAGGATGTACAATGATCTGCACATTGTGGCTTAATCCTGCATTTTTTGCTACTAATCACGGTAATGGAGAATCAAATTTCAGTCTCTCATTGCTTGTAATAGAAAAATCCATGTATGTTGATAGGTCCCCCCATCAAGTACCCTTTTTCTTTTTTGTGTGTCTGCTGAGCAGATTGAGGTGCTTTGAAAGTGGAAAACCTTCAGTTTTCAGGTAAATGGCGGGTGAAATCTGTGTGGTGCATCACCCTTTATGACAGATCACATGTAAAACCAAGTTATGTCCCATTTAAATGACAAAAGAATTCTTGGACTGCGTGTTGGCTCTTTCCAATAGTAGCTGAATAAAAGAAAAAAAAGAACTTAATAAGTAATTAAAGTGGTAATGTTTGACCATTATTTTTTTAGTGTGACTTTTTTCTATTACTATTGTAAAAGAAGTGATCCTTTCAAAGACAACTGAAGTGCTAATGATAACTAAGAAGGTCATTTCTAGGAGGTTAAACTGGTTTAATTAGAATTTATGAGAAGGTTACTAGAAGAGTGCAGAGAGATGTTAAGGGGTTAACCTATAAGAGATTACATTGTAGTCAGTGTTCTGTTAAAGTTTGAATTAATTTTTCCCATGGGTTTTTCACATTCTAATTTTCAACTAAATGAGACATCTGTTTCAGAAAAGGAAAATTTGCTATGGTTGTCATAGCAACTATCATTCTGTAAGAAAATGATTCCAATGGTTACTTTAGAACAGAAAGATAGAAATTCAGTACATAAAGCAACATCCGATTGCTCCCACAAACTCGAATAATTCAGCCCTTTTTGTGTGGTAGATTATTTTACCTGAAAAAACTTGTTCATATGTTTTTAACATAAGGTTAATTGTGCTGTAAACAAATTCACTTCTGATGTATTTCCCCCAGAGTCTTATATGTAGACAAGCATTATTCTTATAAAAATAATAATACTATTGAATTTCAGTAGTGTGTGGAGACACTCAAGCTGTTTGCTTTAAGGATGTAAGACCTAAATCAAAGTACATTTCTACAGGAGTGCTTCACTTCAGAGGTGAGAGACATTAATGATGTATGTCTTAAATTGCCAAATAAATTTTTCTTGGTGGTTTGTTTTTTGGGTTTTTTTTTTGAAAACAGCGGATTTTTCTCTTATAGAACATACACGACAATATTTTCTTTGTTAAATGTAAAATATTATTGAAACATAAATTATGAAAATATTTTACTTTTCCTGAGTAAGCACTAAGCGGGAATGCAGAAATTCAGTCCTTGACATGAAGAATTTAACTTTGCTCTCAGGTTCCATCAGAAATTGAAATTCTAGACCGAGTTGTCTTCGTGTGATATCCAGGTCACAGACTTGTTAGTGGGTATTAGAGAAGATTGGGGTTTTTTTTTCCCTACTCAGAAACTTTGATGGCTGTTTTGCAATAAATTTTCAGAAGAAGGGGCTTGGGGATTTATAAAATCCCTGCGTGCTTATAAAGATGGTTTTGCTTTGGGGGCACTGAAGTGTGTGATTTGTCTTTCTTCTCTCAGCTGTGAAGCATGCCAGCATCCTCCGCTCAATCCTTTCTTGGACTTTGGGTGTATTTTTTCGCCAGAAATATTCCAGACATTTCTTTCCCATCTCGTGATTGTCACAAAAAGACAGCATAATGGCAAATCACACAAGTTGTAACATCTCCCCCTCACAAAAGAACAGCTCCAGCATGAATAACTTACCAGCCCCGCGCTCGGCTGCAGGCACCACAAAGGGAGTGAGGGAGGGAGGCACGGGGGAAAGTGCTGCTTGTCTTAATAAGCAGATCATGCCTATTCATAAGGGGAAATGGGCTTTTCACAGAGTGGCCCCGTAGTGTGGCCCTGGTGGAGGAAGCAGAGCCTCCCCCAGCTGTGGCTGCCATTCGTGGTTGTTCAGGTTTCAGCGGGGTTGAGCTGGCTCGTGGCGAGACCTGTGTGACAGTTGTGGTGATTCCTCTTCAGAAATGCTTCCTTGTGTTCTTCAAATAATTATTCGGGGGGGGGGGTTGACCTTTTCTTCTTGGGAAAAGTCAATCTTTCCCCTCGGTTTGTTTCTCAGGGCTGGTTCTGCTGGGGGACGATCCTGTCACAGAGTCACAGAATATTCTGAGTTGGAAAGGACCCACAAGGGGGGTCCAACTCTTAAGTGACTGGCCCACACAGGGATTGAACCCACCACCTTGGCATTATTAGCACCCTTCTCTTACCAGTTTATCTAATCTACCTAATCTAACCTATCTAATCTCTCCTAATCTAATAAGCCTCCCCATGCCCAGCAGCACCAGGGCGAGCGATGGGTGGGAGCGGGGACATGCACCCACTGTCAGTGGCCTTAAAAACATGATTTACTGTGCTGACACTCCTTTTGCCTCCTGTTTGCCCTTACAAATATTTTCTGTCCATGAGATTTTGCTCCTGGAAAACGTGCTCTGGGCCTACAGACCATTTGCCAAACAGTGGAGTGTTTTCATCTGGGTGAAGAAAGATCCTTGGCGTGTAAGGTGTGGAATGCAATCCCAAGGCAGGAGAGAGTGGAGAGTTTAGGAAAAGCCTGACTACTGTGTATTTTTATAGAGCCTCCCACTTGTGCCCATGCACCCCACAAACTTCAGTTTATTTATTCCCAGGGCATTCCCGTGTGACAGAAATACTCCTGTCCTGTCAGTGGTGAGCTGAGTGTACAGAGGGGCTGTTCAAGCTCCACAGGCCGGAGTTTGGCTCTGTGTGACAGTGTCACTGTAGAGTGAGCCAGCTACTGGAATCCCAGGATTGTTTAGGTCGGAAAAGACCTTTAAGAGAACTGAGCCATAAACCTAACAATGCTAAACCATGTCCCCAAGTACCACATCTACTCCACTTTTAAATAACTCCAGGGATGGTGCCTCAGCCACTGCCTGTTCCAGGGCTTGACCCATCACTGAAGAATTTTTCCCTAATATCCAATGTAAACCTCCCCTGGCACAACTTGAGACCGTTTCCTCTTGTCCTATCGATTGCTATCTGGGAGAAGAGGCTGATACCCACCTGGTTACAACCTCTCAGGAAATTTTAGAGGGATAAGGTCTCCCCTGAGCCTCCTGTCCAGACCACCCAGCCAGCAGGAGGGTGAGAAGTCACATGCCTGTGAGCCAGGTGCTGTTCCTCCTCTGAGGAAAGGCTGCCAGGAGTTGAACAGGTAACCAGAAAAGTGGGATTTTGTAGCCCTGATGTGTCTTTTTTCTTAGGAAGGTGCCTTGGTCTGAGCAACATGACTCAGAACAAGAAGATTACTGCTTCATTGCTAGTGCTGTTAACATCTCTTCTTCACACACCTTCTTCACCTCCCTCCCTCCTCACAGCTTCTGGAGGCTGGGATATATTTCTGGTCCCAGTGGCAGATGTACAAGGTTTCACTTTTTTGTTGGTTTTTTTTTTTTTCCTTGGGCAGCTCTTTCTCCAGACCTTGGTTATCCAGGGCATGTGATGAAGAGCTAGATGAGCTGTGGACACAGAAAGCCTTTCAGTCATCAATAGTTGAGACTCTTTTTGTCTGTGGAAGAAAAGCAGTCTGTTCATTGTTCTTCAAATATTGGCATGGCCAGAAGATATCTGTCAAAAGATTAGAAAATCTCCAACCTAAAACTAACCCCTCAGTTTTATGACCTAGAATGGGAGCCTAGTCAGCAAGACATAATTTGACATTGTGATATAATTGGTGTGAAATACAGGGTTTTTTAATCAATGGGATAGCAAGATGTGGATAAATTGTGTTCTGACTGGCAGTGTTACAGTCCTGCTGCTCCACGATGAGCTGCTCCATAAATATGGTTTAAAAAATGTAAATACCTGTCTGATAAGAAATCCTGAATATGGAAAGTCTTACTTAAAAGCAAGTCAACACACCAGAGGACAGAAGAAATTTATGTATGAGAGAAGCAGCAGCATTCTTGTTCTGATGGGATGCATCCAATTAGGGAAACAAAGCAGCACAGAGGATGTCTCTGACTTTGGAGAGGGATCTGTCACTGTGCCAGGGGCTGTCCTTACCCAGCTGGTCACAGGATAAGGGCCAAATGCTATGGGAGCCAATGTGAGACATATTCACATGTAGGTGTCTTGAGACAGGTGTTCTAAATGTTGTGGGAGTCAGCAGGATGATCCATCCACACATGGAGATCTTGGTATCCAGGTCTTGTAAGTAGTCAGAGGAATACTGTGAATATTTTACTGTCTGCTGAAAGTGGTAAGGACTGCACTGATTTGCCATCCAAGCTAAATAATGCTGGTGGTATGGAAAGAGGGATTTACTGTGCACACAAAGAAGAAAATGAATGCTGTTTGTGTCTTCAAATTCCACGCTAGTGGAGAGTCAGTCTCAGTGTTTTAATTAGATAACCAGTACATGGAAGTAGCACTGAAGATATTCTCCTCCTCTCTTGGCAGGCAACCTTGGTTTTATGGCTGGGGCTTTAATCTTCCACGAGGCCAAGCACTATTAGAGAAATGGAACCTTATTCCAGATGGAATAGATATTCTTATAACACATGGACCACCTCTCGGTAAGAAAATATGAGTGCTCTTAGCTGTGTGTTTGGGATGATTGTGCAGTAACTGTTGGCTCTCCTTAGAAACAGAGTGCAGTCCTGACTGGAAAAAGTCAAAAGTAGCATGCATACTGATTTCAGCAGCACCAGGACTTCAGCTCATGATTGTCTATGATACCTGTGCTCAATGGTAGGGAATTAAATAATGGCTTAAAAAATAAAACCTTAGCACATAAAGCCTTAACGAGCTTTCTAAATAAGCAGAGGCTCATTTACCTGTGCATCTGTCTAATCTGCCAGTGGTGAAATTACTATACTGAAAGCATGGAGCCTGCTTGAAGGATTAGGATCTTATTTTTTATCACTTTAACAAGTACCCAGAATCTCTATTTTTCCTCCCCATGCTGACTTGGTGAACCTTCTGCCTCACAAACCCAAATGCTGCCATAGTTTGCCTGTTCTTTGGACAGCATGGGTGAGTTGCTTTATCTGTAGTACAGTCTGGCAACATGAGCAGATCAAAAAGAAATAGTTTTGCATGTGTGTTTTCCAGATATCAATAGAGGTGATATAAAAGCCACAAGAGATTTCTTGTATTCCTAGAATATTGTGATATTACCTTTGTAACAGAGATCATATAATCACATGAACTTGTCCAGTAAAGGCTTAAGGCTGTTTTTTGATGAATTTAACATCTAGCAATCTATATTTAATGTGACTGTGTGTTTAACTCTCACTAATTTAACAAATGGACACAAACACGGAGCATGTACTTAAGTGTTCTGCTGAGTGCTTTGTGTGAAATGAAGGCAGTTGGTTTCTTTAAACCTTTAGTCTTCCCAATTTCCTGACCCTAAAACCCTCTTGTCTTCCACCCTTTCTTCCCTTTCAGAGCTTGGAGGAGAAAGTATCTTAAGGGTTTGTGTTTTGTTTTCTATAGAAAGACATGTTTGCATTCTCCTGCTCACTAATCCTGGGGAAAGTGCCTCTTTGTGAGTGTAGTTTCTCACAGTAGGGGTTGTGTTTCGATACTTCACCAAAGTGGAGTCTCATGCCATAGACTGATTTTCATATTGACCTATATCATGGATGTCAGAAATTAACTGTTTAGACCCAGAGGTGTCAGCTCCAAAGTTTGGCAGAAGCTTCTTCAGCACTTCCAAAATTGTTTTTAAAACCAGCTTTAAAAAAACCCTCCAACCTTCAGCTGATCCAAAGATTCACTTGAAATCCAGTGTTGGAAAGTGGAGAGAGGGGTTCACGCCACCCAGCTTCAACCACCTTGATAATTTAACCACCAGGCCTCTCCAGTAGCCTCTGGGACCAGCAGAGGGAGGAGAACCTCTACAGAGATTCTCTTCCCTCACTCATCGGATGTACTTTAATGATATATTTAATAATTGAAAAGTAATTTAATAATTATAGTAATTCTGAGGAAGAGCCGCCCATCTCCACTGATTGCAGTGGAATAATGTGAATTTCCCCCCATCTCCATGTCTCAGTATTTGTTCTTTTTTTTTTTTTTTAAATTTTTAATCTTCTACCATCCTCCAAGAATTTTCTTTTTTTTTTAAAAGTTCCTGTTTCTTTGTCTCTCTCTTACTGATGCATTAATAGATGGCTCAGGCACAGAACCCATCAGCTGTTGCTCTCCCTGACACCCAGGGCAACAAATATATGACACTTAAAAGAAATTAGAACTCTGCCTAATGTAGGGAACCTCCTCATTGTGTAGCTCTGTCCAGCTCTGCCCACAGACATTTTGGGAAACAAGATCCTCCTTGACCCTCCCAGCCAATTATTTTAACCAGAAGGCTGATTATTGTTGTTCTGATCTTGGGCAGCATCACTAGAGCTGTTCCTAATGACCATAAATAGCAATCAGTCCTCTTGCAAATTCTGTTTTTTCCTCCAGCAGGGCTGCCTAAATTCTGTCCATCATCCATTTTCTGTGCTGCTTTCTCATTCCCTCACTTCAAGAGGGTGAATCCTCCTAAACTAATTAATACATTATTCCATAGATTTGAAATTGTGTGATTTAGATGCAGAAGCACCGGTTAATGGACTTTGTTTCTCAGTTAGTAACAAAAACCTGAGTAATTTTTTTTCTTCTGTTTTGGGATGAATCCCCCAGAATAAGAAAACAAAGGTTAAAACAGCTGTTATTGACCATTTCATTAGTAACCTGTTAATTATTAATAAAGAGATGCCATGTATTTCACAGCTTATGAAATACAGTGTTTATGATTACGGTATCAGTGCTAATGCTCGTTTTCATATCTGCATATTTTTGTCACTTTTATGTATAGTATAACTTTTAAAGGATTTTCCCTGATTCCTGAAGATCTGCATTTGTGTTTCTTTTCTTTCTCTTCCAAAAGTTCACTTTTCTTTTCTTTGTTTTTAATTTAATTTCACCTTTAAGTCTTCATTTGCAGCTGTCTGCTTGATTGTCTGTGACAAAGATTTATACTTTCCTGACAGCTGCAGAAACCTGTTTCAAGTAACCAAACATTAAAAAAACCCTAAGATGAACTCTAATTGTTAGCTAGGTGTAATCAATTATTCTTAGTTTGTGTAGTCAGGTGTACATAATAAGCTGCAAACATATGGGAAGGCTTCAGAAGGGTGATAATGCATGTAAACAAAAACATGTTCAACATAAATAATGCTTAATTTAATGGAGAAGTTAATTTTATGGATTTTTGTTTGTGAAGTTTTTGAAGTGGAAACACTTTTGGCTTTGTGTTCTCCACAGACGTTTTGACAATTAACTGTTTCAAATCACTGAAGGAACAAAACCCATGGTTATAAGATGTTTATTCTGGAGAAAAAAAAAAAAAAAAGAATGACTGGATTCCAGAGGAGTTCCTGGCTGCACTTTAACATCTTAAATACTTCTTGTTTCCTGCAGTGAATTTTGACCTGCCGTGAGTGACTGGTGAACTCAGCAGAACGTTGCTCTGCTCTGCCTGTAATTCAGGGGGGCTTCCTCTTTGTCCACCCCCCTCACAGGTGCCAAGCAGGGGAAGGGACAAATCTGAATGAATTAAGAGTCTTTGACCACAAGCAGAACTTCCTCTTTTTGGCACTTAGGACTTTGCATTCCCAACTTCTTTCTGAAAACTGGACTTAGCTCTCTAACTATGACACAAGGGCAAACTCTGACCGTTTTCATAAAACCCCACAGTGCACTTTGAGCCCGGTTTTCAAGCTCTGGCAGCCAAAGAGATATTTCTCAACGTGTGAACCTACCCTGAAGCTCTAGCAATTCTGAGAGCTTTTCCAGGAGCTTGAATACCACAGTTCTGGGGTTTTAAGCCAGTTGGTTGCTGCTTAGCCATGCTTGAGTGGACATCAAAAAGAAACCTGTGAAAACCAGGTCCGGGCTCTGTAACTCTGTGCTAAAGGCACAATATATTCACAGGACTGCAGCAATCCAGGAGACACAAAGCTATGACAGGCACACAGGGAAAATGCCAGAACAACAGAATAAAAACAGGAAGATTTTATCCTTTTTAGGTTTCCAGATTTGAGCCCGGTGACAGTGGCAGAACAATAGAAAGAAATCACATCGGTTATTGCAAACCCTCTAATACAACAACATCCCTCTTATAGTACTACTTTGAAGGAAAACATGAGACTTCAGTTGGCAGTAAACATCCCCCTGCAGTATTTTTAGACAAAGAGGCAAGTTGGTGTAACATTTCTGTCTGTATTCATACGAAATACACGTTTTTCTCCCAATCTTTGTGCAAGTAAATATAGCACTTAAATACATCTGCTGCAAAAGGCCTGAGTTTCTCTTCCTGTCCATAAGTTTAGGCAGGTGGGGCTTGCTGTGCCATGAATTGGTTAAACCAGTTTTGCCTGAGGGTGTTATTTTTTGGGCACACAGAAGGTTCCTCACCTGAGTTCCACTACTCTGGGATTCAATGTGATACAGTTTTATTAACACAGATTCCATTTTTAATTAACACAGATTCCATTACATCAGTCAAGGTGTTCCATTTAAAAAAGTGGATCCCAGGACTAGGTTTAAACAGCTAAATGTTCATTTAGGTTCTCTGGAGACTCACTTTGGACTCACTGCTCTTTAGACCTCATCCTCTTCGAGGAAGAAAAATGAGTAAAACATTGAGTTTTCCCGTTTGCAGCAGTGCAAAAAATACTTGAATTGCAGCGATTTTTTTTTTAATTCCTTGAAAAACAACTGGTAAGGATTATCATAGTTCATTTTATCCAGATGAGCTTTTATGGTTTTCCTTGAGTATTTTTCCTTCCTTCCTCTTCTATTTACCAACACAGTTTTTTCCACGTCGGTTCTTCTGGGGCTGCTTGTGAAAAGCCATGAAATCTCAGAAATGCTGTGGACCAGCACAACTGCAGATTACCTGTCTCCTTTTAAAGCCTTCCTTTCTTTTCCGAAGGTTTTCTAGACTGGGTTCCTAAGAAAATGCAACGGGTAGGATGTGTCGAGCTGCTGAACACGGTCCAGAGACGAATACAGCCAAGGCTTCATGTTTTTGGACATATCCATGAAGGTCAGAACACATTTCTTTCCATGTATGTTTAGAAACCACCAACACAGAAGGTTTAAGTAGCATTTTCAGACTCGAATATCTGAACTTCTAGAATTCAGATACATATTTAGCTGCATATTGGCTGATACCCACATTTCAATATTTGTACTTCAGCTTCTTTTTCAGTTTGTACCTCTATGAAGCAGGGTGATGCTTCCTTCACAGGGAGGATTACTGTGAATTTTAAAATAAGAACACAAGCCCAGTAGTTACTAAATATTAGGACTGATGGATTGTATTTTCCTCAGCTGAATCTGTGATTTAAGATAATTCGTGTAAGATCTCTAGGCTGCAGTTTCTGTGTTTCTAAAATGGGTAGGAATGCTTTGAGAGGTGCTTGTAAGGCTTAAGCTTCAAGATTGTACAATAAAGTGCATGTATGAAGTTGGAATCAAGAGGGATGTCACCACTGCCTTGTGTAGGAGTTCCAAGATATTTATTGATGCATTTAGCTGCTTTGGCAGGGGAAACATTTGGTGCCCAAATGAAACAAAGCAGTTCTCTTGACTATTTGATATTTAGCTGGAAAAAAAATGAGTTCCCTTCACATAAGTAGGTAAATGGTGCCAAAAATGCTCTGCTGAAGTTGGTGACAGCAGGAGTGCATCTCCAGGCAAAGGGAGAGGTAGATGCTGTCTACCCTGTTCACATATCAAGGATTTCAAGCAGTGCCCCCAGAAGAAGAAACCACTGGGCTGTGCAAAAGGTAACCCGTTGGCATGTAAGTGTTTATTATCAGCTGCTCAGTCCTTGGCAATATTAACTTACTGGCAGGAAAAGGTGCTGCCCTACTGCCAGATTGCTGCTTCTGGGCCTGCTCCAGCCTTGGATGTAGGATCCCTGTAGGTCTCACCAGGGCAGAAATGGGAAAACTGGAGTAGCTGGCATCCTGGTTTTGAGAAGAAACGTTGCCCTTCCCAAGAAATGCCGCCCTTCCCAAGAAATCCCATCCTGGCTTGCTGCTGGGGGCTTTCACCCCACGTTAGAGGGGACATTGCTGAGAGGGTGTGCTGGTGTAAAACTGATGGAGAAGATGTTCAGATCATTGTTTTATAGCTCAGGGATTAGGTCCAGGGATTAGGTCCATTCTCCTCTGTTAATGCCTGGTTAATGTCCTAAGTGCTGTTAAATCACAGAGTAAACAAATGATGCTGTTAGAGCATCTTTGATGTTCCAACCAGAAGAGCTAGTGAATACAGTTCAAACTCATCACTATTTCAGAAATTGTGAGCCAAGTGGGTTGCAGGGGATCCAAGCAAACAGCAAGCCATGAAGCTTCAGGCAGGTAAACAAAATCACATCTGCTAAAACCAAGCCCATCTTTGCTCTCAAGGGAAGAGAATGGCACCTCCCTAGAATGGGAAAACTCCTGAAATAATGGAGTTGGCACAGTAGGTATTGAAGCACAGAAACAAGGTATTCTTCTTGTTAACCATCACAATTTAGAGAAAACAAGAACTGCATAGCCTGTTTTGCAGTGGGATGCTGAGTCTCTGCAGAGAAGAATTCCCTTTGCAAGCAGCCTGTGCAAACAAAGCTGCACTATGTGGAGAGAAATCATGATTTGAACAGATGAGTTCTTCCTCTGAGTGAGCAAAGCTACATCTGCAGCAGTCATTTACTGAACATCTGGGGGGAAGGGATGCTTAGAAGAGATGTTTCTTCGCTGTTCCCCCCTCTGCACTGCTGTGTCTGCCAAAAAAATACCTCTGTACATGGTTTTCCTGCTGATGGACCCATGGAAGTGACAGGGACTAAAATCCTGGTTTTCCCATCACAGCCAATCCTTGGCTGAGGTCATGGCCAAGGAAACTCTGCTGGCAGTAGGACAGGAGTGAAAGCCATAGCATTAGGAATCTTCCAGCAAATCTTCAAATGTGTAGCCAAGAAGACACGAAGTCCCAGCAGCAACACTCAATCTGTGTTTTGCACAGACCAATTCTTCTGTGGCAAACAGAAACTGGCTTAAAGAAATACCTGTGACAGGAACCTGACAGAGTTTTCTTCCCTCCCTAGTCCCTAATTATAGTGTGGTTTTTCCATGGGGAGTCTAGGAGGCCCTGCATTATTCAGGGTATTTTAAGGAACACACACACAAAAAAAGGTTTTTGGCTACTGTTTCTTTGTTTGCAAATGATGCAACTGCCAGTGGTTCTGTAAGACACAAAATTGCGCTCAGAAAACCCACAGGGTCCCAGGTACCTGGGATTTGAATAGCTGGGTCTCAGTGTATGTAACAACAAATACATTTCCCTATTAACTTCACTAATGGTGAGTTTGAATTTTAATGCAAACACTTTCTACCGAGTGATTCCTCCCAAATCCTGTATTTCTGATTGTGAATTCTTCACATTGATCGAAATATTTCAATGAAAGTTTCCAACATCCAGCTTTTAGTTTTAGTGTGATCAAGCTTTATGTTTCTCCCTGGTCATTCATTAAAAGACTTTTCACAATGGAGAGCTTTTGCTTTCTCAAAACACCAGTGCTGTTGAAGGGCTTCTTCTTCACTTTCTGAAACACCATTTCACAGTATTTCTGCAGGCATTAGGGCTGGAAGTTTGAGTTTCTGCAGATTTAGCTCTGGAATTGTTTGACTTGGGTGTCTGGCCAGACATGAGATGTGGTTGAAGCTTTTCCACCACTGGTGAGACACACAGTTGTGTGGGAATGTTATGGTGTCTTGGGTTATGAATTCACTTTGTCTGTTAGAAAATGCATTAATAAAGCCATTTTTTTTCTCTCCCTGGGCAGGAATTTCAGTGTCTTTCCATCAAATTTGATGGGAAAAAAGGTACTCTTTCCATCAAATTTGATGGAAATTGGTTAACAACTTCAAACACACAGGAAGAAGGGGTATAGACAAATCCTGCCCAGCTGCACGTACTTCCCTTGAGTCAAGCAATGCTTTTTCTTCATTGTTTGCTTGAATTATGTTCAACACTGGGCAGGAAAGAAAGGTGGAAAGATTAAAACTGCCCAAAGGTTGCTGCACTGATGACTGGAAACCTAAATGATCAGAAGGACCTTTTTTTTCCAATGCCTATCTTCTTATCCTTCCCAAAACTAAAATGGTTTTAAGAAAGAAAGCTTTGCAGAGAAAAGTATCTCTCTTTCTAAGGAGGTTTGGTGAGCTGGCTGCCAGGGATTATTGCCACTAGCTAGTGAGGGGCTGTTTTGGTTTTTCTTACACAATTTAAAAGATGGCAAAAAGTTCTGTAGGCCAAAGATGGTTTTTTTCAGGGGACCAAGAGAATTTTTAAATTCCTTCTGAGTGATAAATGTGGCACTTAGCATTGTGTGGTAAAGGTGAATAGTTGAAAAATGAAGAAGATAATAATGAATAATGAGAGTAACCAGAGTTTTTCTTACTTTGTAGGTTATGGTGTCATGGCTGATGGAACCACTACCTATGTGAATGCATCTGTGTGCACTGTGAATTACCAGCCACTTAACCCACCTATAGTTATTGACTTACCTACTCCAAGGAACACATGATTATAACGAGGATTTAAAGTTGTACCCAACACATTAGCAACTTTATATTGCTGGCTGAGAATCCCAATAGGGAACCATTCAAAAACAAACAAAAAAAAAGCAAAATCCTTCTTTTTTTTCCCTGCTAGCTCTTCACAGATAAATTTCAAGTAACAAAAGTGGATGAGGAATAAAGACATTTTGGTGCCAGAAACAGATTAAAGACTTAACATTTCACCATTAAAATATTTGTGAACACAGAAAAGTGAATGCATTCCACATATAAATATATATATATATATACATACACATATATATATCTAGTAGGGGCTTTTGTATATACGGTGTATTGGACTTATTAAAAGAACGATGTCTTTCAAAGGAGTGTTTCTTTAAGAAAGTTTGCAGTTTAAACTTCAGTGTTTAGACTAGGATTCCCTCATTTCAGATGTTTCCCAGTGAACTCTTGGTAAAAGAAAAATTATGGTAAAGATGTTTTCCCTTAATTAACATGGCAAATATAAAAGATGCTGCACAAATGACCAGTCACTGGAGGAAAGCTATTACTCCAAGTCCTCCAGGTCTAAGTCTTTGCATCTATTCAAAACCAATGCAATAGAGGCCCTAATTCACTGTACTGAAATGAAGTTTTACTACATCTGGCATTACAGATGGTAAGGGAAATGGTGCATATTGCCAGCATGCTGTAAACAGCTCAACATTCAAGAAGGGAGACTGTGTTAAGTGCAGTATAAACTCAGGAATTTGTAACCTGTAAAAAAAAAGGATGACATTTCCCTAAAAAAAAAAAAAGGAAAAAAAAAACAACAAAGAAAAAAAATATAACTGTGTTTTCATATGGTAAAGAGATACGTGAGTGTATTTAAAAAAAAAAAGAAAAAAAGAGAACCCACAAAAATCCCACCCAACGATCAGTAAGGGTGTTTTAAATAAAAGTCACTGGGACCATGGGTTTGAAACCTGCTGATGGGACGTGCAGCCAATGCTGAGATGACTGGTTTGAGTCTGGCCCTGATCAGGAGGGGTTAAATGTCATTGTGATCATTTTGTCCTCGGGGATATTACAGGGGAAGGCGCCATCCCGAGGTGGGGTTTGGGGATTCACTTCTGGGGAGCTGTAATGAGTACACACCCGTGGACACAGAGCAGAGGGCACCTCCCCGGGGGTTGCTGTTTGCCCACTCATGGACACTGCTGAGAGAGGCCCAGGACAACCTGAAATCCATCCGTGGTGCTGTAGGTGCCACCAGGCAGAGCGGGGGACGTGCCATGAGCTGGTTGCGGTGGCCCACAGTGGCACTGCCCGTGCAGCTCTCCTGCAGGCCAACAGGGGTGTTGAAGCTGCTGGGATTTCAGTCCTGTCCTAGGCAGAAGCTTAAGAATTGATTGGAAACCCACCAAAAGAAAGACATGGATTTCTGCCTTGGACTAACCAACATCTCCTCTTGCCTTGATGGAGGTTGTTCAGCTGCTGTATTTTGAACGTGGACATCCTCAGTTTGGGGGCTGATGGCATCTAGATGTTAATCTTGTTCCCACAGGTTGGGCAGAGCTCAGCAGTGCCAGTTCAGAGCTGTCTGCAGGTCTGTGCCTGGCCCACCTCTGCACTCATGCACTGGATAATTGTGTGTGTTACTTTTTGCCCAATATGTGGATGTAAATGTGAGCTTCACGTGGCAGCTGCATGCACATGACACACATGCACAATTTAAAATACCTGTGTGGCAAAACCAGGCCGTGTCAGCTGCAAGTCTGAGCCAGGTGGGCAGAAACACTGCTTTTTGCTGGTTCCCCATGGGCAGCAGCTCTTCCATCAGCTGCTGGGAGCCAAGATATTCCAGCCCTTGGACCTACAAGAGGTCACCAGACCCCCAGAAAACATGACAAGTCACAGGTCTGTCATTCTTTGTAACCCTTTGGGTGACCTTGTGTCTAAACTGATGTGGTGCTTTTTCCTGAAAATGAAACCCAAAACAGTCTTTGACGCCTGCAAGTGGTTTTTGGGTGAGTGGTTCCCATGAGCAGCCTGCCGTGAATTCACAGGGGGCCACTTTTGTCAGAGCTACTGGTGTAGAAATTGCAGATCAACTCCTAAATCAGCAAGAACTGAAATTCATAGTCAGATATGAACTCCTGCCGTCACTGGGAAGATGAACAATAGCACTGTAGTTAGAATAAAAGTGTCTTAGCTAGTCACAATTCAAGCAGTTTGCAACAAATGTGGCAGGAAATTGGCTGTATGTTAAACTCTGAAATGTTTACATTCGCTCATGGCACTTAAGAGACTAAAATGTTCAAGTGGAGGGAAGAGGTCCTTTTATTGGCCTCAGCAACATTTCTATGTGGACCATAAACTATTCTCTTAAAAATAATTTTTTTCCTAAGGTATCTTCCAAATACTGTGTATTTTTATGTGGAAAGGATATGAAAGCAGCTGTTACTTCAAAATATCATTTAAAGTACTTGAGGTATGAAAGCTTAAAGATTATTTAATCATTTTGGCATAACTTGAATGTTGTTGTAATTTTTGGTCAAGCATGTTAGACAAATAAAGTCTTAAAAAAAAAAAACCAACAAAACAAAACAAGACCACACAACAAAAAACAAGGTCTCTTAATATCCAGCTCCGTGTTGGAAAGACTGCCATGTTCTCCAGGGGTGGGGATATTAAAGGCTGTGGGATATTAAAGGACAATGGTGGTATTGAGGTATTGATGGTTTTTGCAGAGGGGGATCAGCTGGCAGAGGGGCTGGGGACGATGGGGAGAGGGTGCCCTGCTCTGTGTGCCAGTTCCCTGCTATCACACCTCCTGCAGAGGGGAGCAAGTTTGGGGTTACACAGGGAGGGGAAAGCAACAACCACTGCCTGTAACTGCTGTGTTTTGGTGGGAGAGCATGGCAGATGTGCCTGGGAGGCAGGGAAAAGATGCCATGAGGGAGTGCTGCAGAGGAGCTGTGCAGAGGTTGGGAAATGGGATGCCATCCTTTGAGTATGGGTGGCAGCTAGGGGAAGAAGGATGGTTCATACTCTGAGTGTAAGGACAAAACCCCACAGAGAAGGAGATCAGGGCAAAGTGTCTGGTTTTATTTTAACTTTGTGGGCACAGAAAGACCTGGGCTTCTGATCTAGCTCAGGTGAGGGAGGCCACAGAGACGAAGGTTTTCACAAACTTGGTTTTGCAGTTGTGAGCTCTATCTAAATTCTGGGGTGCTCTCCCAAGTAATTTCCTGTCCCACCTCCCTGTTGCTGACCTTCACTGGGATCCGTCCAGAATCACAGAACATGCCGGGTTGGAAGGGACTCTCAAGGATCATGGAGCTCCCAAAGGAAGGTGCTGATGTGTGTCAGCAATGAGTGCATTCCCATCACCAGGCAGAATTGTTCCTGAGATTAATTTTGGATCCTTTCAGCGATGAATAGGGGAGATATCACTGCACGTCAATGGGGAAAAAAAAGAGAAGACAGGATTATTTATACCTCCCTCAGTCACATATGGCCGAGGATGTGAAATGTTCCTTGGCTAGAAGGAAGGAGCAGGCTGGGAGTCAGCACCCACCCAGGCAGCTGCCTGTCCCCAGGCAGCCCCCACCCAGGGCAGCTGCACCCCAGCCTGGGGAACCAGCTTTAGGCTTTCACATGGTGCTCTCTGGTAGCCCCTGAAGGCAGAGCCTTCAGTGAGGTCACTGCAGAGAACGGGGTTGGTGGGAGCAGCATGCTGGCCCAGCTCCTTCACTGGGGAGGTGGCTGCAGGGAAGAAGGGTGAAAAGACCCCCCTCAGAGTGGCACATGGACACAGGGCAGATGAGAGGATGCTCTGGTCTTGTTGCAGGAGGAAGACACAGGAGATGACAAGTAGTTTGTCTTCTCCAAACACCAGTTGCTGCCTATAGTCAACATAAAAGCTTCAAAGGAAGGAGGAACAAGACATCCCTCGGAAGGAAATTTTTGGAGTAATCTGCCATTGGGGATGTCTGCCCCCCCTCCCATTTATTGCTGTTTGTATGAGAATTTCTCTCTTAAAACCCATATTATTGCTTACTGCTCATGTAACTCACATACAGGGAGTTAAACTGCAAATGGTCTTTCCTTTCAGGTACATTCCTGTCCCTTTCTTGCAAGTCTCTCTGCATCTGTGATTTTAGTGCTGTGCTGGAACAGGGAGCTCCCTGGATGATTATGCACAGTGCATTAGAACAACAGCATTTTGCTTATCCTCGTACATGTGCTGCTGCTCAGCTTTATTGACTGTCCCTTTGTTCTCTTTTTATGTGAAAAGTGAAAATAGGAGTACTTATATGTACCTTCTTTGTGCTGTTTGTTATTTTGTATTCTGCCATTATGTTACTTTTTACTCACTTCACCTAGAAATTAAAATCATTTCAATTCTAGCTAGACTCTATTCCTAACTCTCTTACTTTCCCATCTCAGAAACTCTCCCCTTGTCTCTTTTTGATGTGTCATTTGGGAGCTGGTGAGAGGTAGCAATGCCAGAAGAGGACCTCCTCTTCCTTCCTGTCTGAGCATTTGGACAGTTCCCTGCTACTTTCTCCCCTGATCTTTATCCAATATCTTCATTTCTTTAGGAGTTTTTGGGATAATATTATATATTTGCAGCCTGCAGTGGAGCACTGTGGTGAGCTGCCCATGGTCTGAGCTGGGTTTTCTCTTTGAGAGGTGGCAGCTGATCTGGCCTTACCTGGTTTTCACAACCATCATCCCCTTCCTCCCAAGGAGCCTTACCCAGGCTGTGTCCATGAGGGGGGATGATCCTCCCCCACTCTGACCTGTTCCCCTGGCTTTGATGGTGCCCCTGGCAATTCCTCATCAGCACCAGACAGGCTTTGCTATTGGAGGGCACTGGGTGGGATACAGAGCTGTGTGACATTTCCTCAGCCCTCCTCCTGCTGGGGGGGGTTTTGGTTTCTTAGCTCCTGCCCAACCCATGACCCTTCTTTGCCTCCCATGAATAACTCTTTCACAGAGGTCTTTATCAAAACCTTTGCAATTGCCCACACCAATTATATCAGTGACATCTCTTTTTGCTGGGACTTTGATGTACCAAAAGCTTTCAGACAGATTAAAGGAACAGGCTTTTCTTTCCCACAAACCGGCCTGCTTTGTTTCCCCACGCCCAGGGAAGTGAATTCCCTCTCTAGAGCAGGATGGACTAAAACTGGGCAGAGCAATTAACCTCACTACACGTCCCTGGGCCTGTGCGACACGTGCCCTCGTGCTGTTTGCTCCCATTCAGGGCTCCAGGCAGGTTTGCCATTTTGTGTACTCTCACTACATTTTCCTTGTCATTCTTTTTGTGTTCTGAATGGGATGAGCAGCTTGAGGAAGGCCAGATGGGAAAATGCTGGATGCTATAAACACGCTGCAACAGCTTATGGTAGCTTTAAACTTCAAAATCACGGGAAGGAAACTGCTCTGCCCAGGCAGCTGAGCTGCCCAGCACCCAGGAAAGGCTGGGGAGAGTCGAAGGTGACACTGAAGAACACTCCCACCAGTGCAGCCCCTTCCCCACTGCACTTAGAGCCTGGCTGTGAGGGCCCTGTAAGGGACAGGCTTGGGGCTGCACCTCACCTCCAAGGTGCTGGGGAGGGCTTTTTGCAGAGGTA
This sequence comes from Corapipo altera, assembly GCF_003945725.1. Classification (NCBI taxonomy): domain Eukaryota; kingdom Metazoa; phylum Chordata; class Aves; order Passeriformes; family Pipridae; genus Corapipo; species Corapipo altera. Next base: position 1,916,487 of record NW_020884938.1, on the reverse strand, counting down.
CTCTCACCTGTGGGGTGTAATAGCCCCACCTGGCAGGCTGCTGCTGCAGTGGGAAATTTCCCACCTCACCTCCCACCATATGGCCTGGGCCAAATTTTCTAGAAATAATGAGGTTATGCAGGATAAAGCAGTTCCAGTGCAGTGGGCAATTAAACCTGTGTTTATGTTTTCTCTCCTGTTTTGTAAGGCAGTTGCATGGTACAGTCATTCTAATTGTATCTGTTTCCTGATATTTTAAAATGAACATAGAGTTGCTTCACGTGTGTCAGCTACTGATCACCTTCCCTTTGTCACCAGCTCCTCTGCTTCCCATGGTCAGTCCTGCTGGTCCCTGACACTTCATGGGACTCGTGGTGGGGCCCTCTGGACATCTCCACTCTGGATACCTCTGTGGTCTCCCCAGGGAGACTTAACCCATCCTGGTCTTGCTTTTGAGCCCACAGATAAACCCCAACACCTTCCCCTGCAGCACCAGCTCCAAAGACCTGCAGAAGAAGTAGAACAAGGAGACAGGTCCTTCTGCTGGGGGTGAGCCAATTCATGGCATCACCCTGAGCCTCTCTGGGTGAGGAAGCACCTGCATATGGGGTAGGTTGCCTCCATGGGGCGGGAAGAGCCCTGTTCCAGGGGGAACAAATACCAGCACCAGACAGAGCAAAGGCAGAGCAGGGCAGCAAGGTGAAGCATGGCAGAGCAGAGCAAGCCTCCAGAGAAGAGTGCCCAGCAGGGTCCCCCAGCGCTGGAGTCTGTTCCATCAGTTTGGGAAATGGTGAAAACATTTGGCACTCCGGAGTGCTTTGACTGGGGTTTCCACCCCTCATTCCCACGCCAGGTGATGCAGCACCTCTGCCCTTGCTTGCAGTCCTCTGTAGTGGCACACACAGGAAAGGAAAAGCCCCTGAAGTCACCAAGGAGCCCGGAGAAGGAACTTCTTCAAATCTACCTCCCCATCATCTCACTCTGTCCCCTCTGGACACCCCCCTCTGGGGAGCGGTGCTTTACCCCCACACCTTTAGAGCACTTTCTTTCCCCACCTGTTCTGGTTGTAACACAGTGTGTACAATAATTATGTTTATTGCTTGTTCTGAAAGCAATCATAGCTCTGAATTGTTACGTACCAGGTTTGTTGCTGCAGATGCCCTTAACAACAATTAATCACACGTATTAACATGCGGTCAAGAGACTTGTCAAAACTGGAGCTCTCGAGCTGTAAACAGAGCTCGTGCAATTAGCAGTGCCTGCTCTGAAAACACTTGGATTGATTCATTGTTCCTCCCAACACCTAAGGAAGTCAGGGAAGTAATAAATCATGAAAATATAGACAAGGCACTCAGCAAACTATGATGAAGACACTTCATCAGCTGCCTGTAGCTCTGTGTCAGCGCTGCGCTGGAGTCGATGCCGTGTGAACTGGTTGTGTGACAGGTGTAACCACCAAGCGCTCACAAATGCTGCAAAATAAACTCAGAAATGCCTTCTTCTAAGTTACAAGTAGGGGATTTCTTAATAGCTTTTAATCCAGCTGCTACCAAGCATATGCTCTCCCTTAAAATAAAGGAACAGGAGTTCTAGGGCACAGAGAGAGTAGGACTTCCTCTGCCAAGCCCACAAGCCCGGGTAAATGGAGGGGGAAAGGGTGCAACTGCATTTTCTGATTAGGAAAGGGTCCTTCCATCTCTCCACGAGCTCAGGATGCCAGAGAGCAAGACACCTGGCTCTTCCTGGAATCCTGGACGTGCTTTGTTAAAGCAGCTCCTTTTAACTTGCAAAAAAAAAAAAAAGAAAAAAAATCAACATTTGCTAAAGGAATAAAAGGAAAAAGGACAACAGGAGAGGAACGGTTCCTCCAAACTTTGAAGCTGTTGTTATCTATTAGAAACAACAAAAGGAGCTCAAAGCTGGGAGATGGAAAGCAACAAAATGTATGAAAGCAAATGACTTGAATGGGGCTCTCAGAAGTGATGGTGACGTTTCGTGCTCCCTATTGGCTTCTTTTCTGTGTCTGAGTGAAAAAGGAGAGCATCCTTTAAAGAGCAGTGTTGTCTCAGTAGTCTCTGCATTTGGCATTATTAACAGCAGTTGTGTTCAACAATTGTGGTGTTGGTCTGAAAATCCCCAGGAGCTCCCAGCCCACATGTTGAGTTGAAATAGGAAGGTGGTATGTGTGTGGGGGTGTGGGTTATTTTTTTATAAAAAATAAAGACTGTTTGCATTCTTTAAAAGTCCCTTGCAGTTGTAAAAGGCAGTTACTTCTCTTGACTCCTTGGTGGCTTCACAGAGGCTTTTCCTTTCCTGTGTATGTGGCTACAGGGGACTGCAAAGCTGTTCCCACAAGGAGGGGATGCTTATACCTGTTTTGAGAATCTCCAGAGATTTAAAGTTCTTCACCTCTCTGGGCATCTGTGCTGGTGAGCATCTAAATAAGTATGAGTCAAAAGCATCATATATTCCCTCATCCAAAGGCTTATGCAACTTTTCAAGATGTTCATCTTTGCACTGTGCCTTTTTCTAGCTGAGCTGAAGAAGCCAAGAGAGACACCCACTGTGCTGGACCTTCCCAGGGAAAAGGTTTAGCTGGGATATGAGGCTTCAAATCCAGGAACTTGAGCTTAGCAAGCAGAAAGGTTCATTCTTTAGGGAAGGATTTTGCTTTAGGAGTTGTTCAATCAGTGACTGATAAGTAAATATGATGCACAAGCTTTACTATTTCCACAAGAGAAGTCTAAGAAATTTTTTGTACAGTAAAATGTAGAGAGCATTTGCCTCACTGGGTTCCTGGAAGAAGCAGGAAAAGGAAAACCAGGGAGTCAGATCAAGTCCTGTTGCACAGAGGAGGAAAAAGTATTCCACAAGGGACAGGCTGGCACCAGAGTGATGAACTGACCTGAGGAACCACAGCACACAGGACACCACTTCATGGAAACAGAAGATGTTGCTGCGCTGATTCATGATCCAACTTGGTAACATTTATACTCCAAAAGGAACTGGGGTAGAGGGATGTCTGAGTTATCCTCCTGGAGGAAAATGAAGGAAATCAGGAGATGCAAGGACCTGACAGTGAAAATGCTGTTTAGCTAGGAGGTATAAGTTAAGAATTTGGGCTTTTAGATTTGGAAGAGCTGCACTTCTGCAGAACACAGGGCTGTCTGAAGCTGCAAGGAGAGGTTTCAATTAACAGAAGTGTCTGAAAAGAAGGGACCACCAAACCCCTCAGACTGTTCAAACTCTCTCTGTTGGTGACATATAACAGAGATAGACTATGCTGTGCAGAAATTCCTAAATTGACTATGTATCAAGATTAAAAGCCCAGGTAATAAATGCAAGGAATAGAAATTGCTTGTTTAGAACCATGCATTAGAACTAGCTGATATTAATGAAACCTAATAGGATGACACATGACAGGAATATTGATTAAGTTGTTTGTAATCTCTTTAGGAAAGATCAGCTCTGCAAAAGCTGTCTCCCACTATAAAATGGGGATGCTGGCAACTAGGAAGTCAGTCAGCTGGAATATATATTCATCCAATAGACCTAAGAAGTAAAGCTTGTGGTGTCCCTGCAGGTGATATGCACTTTATGACATTCAGTCGAATCATAGAATCATAAAATGAGTTGGGTGGGCTACTTTGTCACAAAAGGAAATTAAATTGATCTTTATGAGTCGTCCCACTACTTAAACACACGTTAATATTGTTTTCCACATCCCCCACACTTGTCCTTGTGAGGCAGCTGGCTGTGAATGGTATAAAGTGGAGATTTCAGCCAGCCAGGATTTCTGAAGTCCCCAGATGGTAGTTTTCTGACAGAAAGGCTCCTTCCAGCAGGAGCATCCACACCACATCTTGTCTTGGCCAACAAGGAGGACTCATTCACAGAACAAGGACACTGAAGCAGCTTCAGGTATCAGCAGCCATGGCTTTGGTCATGTCCACTGTGTGAGCACAAAAGAAGGAGATAAACCCCCTCAGATAGACTCTTCGTCTTTCAAAGACAGATGCTAACACAAATACTAACCCATCAGTAAGGAGAAAAGAAAAAACCAAAAAGAAATCTAAGCAAAAAAATATAGATGGTGTCTGCAAACTGTTTAATCAAGTTTGCGAAAGAACAGTCCCAGAATAAAGACTCAAACCAGTTTCAAAAAAAACCACCCCATCCTGATAGTGAGGGTAAATAAAAGCAGACTGAGGGAAAAAATTGTATGAAGGGAGAAATTTGTGTTAAAAAGGGACTAGTAAAGCAAACACACACAGGGGCTATCGGTGGCTTGAAATGGTAAGGGTAAGAATAGAAAAGCAAGTAGAAAGGGGAGGTTCATCAGCAGTGTTATGAGAATGGTGGAATTTTAAAATAAATATCTTTGCTGTTGCAGACAGAATGACCTGTAGTGGCAGTGGGACATTACCCACTGCTACTTTTAAGCCCTACAGTCCCGAAAGAGGGTGTTAAATGGCAATTACCAAATGTCTCAGTTTAGAAGTTTGCATCTGGGAAGTTAGCTAAGGAGTCTTTTAAACTGCTAATAATAAATGAATTTTCAGACATGAGAGAAGTCTGAAAATCCAGAGAAAGCTGAAATGGTGCCAATATCTTAAAAAGGGGAAGAGGATGGCCAAAGGGAGAGAGCATTAGCCTGACTTTGATCCCTGGGGAAAGAAAAAAAAAAAGCAGTGATGGGATTGATTGTGCAAGGCTTTAGTAATAAAGAATGAAAAGGGGCTAATAAAATTAAATGCTAATCAAGGTGGGTTTAAGGTAAATGGATCTTCTCAACCTAATTTGATGTCTTTTTATGAGATTACAGGTTTGGATGACAAATGACACAGTGTTAAGGTAATAGACTTTGGTAATAGACTTCTGTAAGGCACATGACTTGGCACCACTGTCCAGTATTTTGAGGAGGAAACAGGAATGACATAATTTCAACATGGCATACAATACATGAATTAAAACCCACTAAGCAATGTCATTAAGTAAGGAATCATCTTTAATAGGCTGTTTTGCAGGGTTCTGTCCATCCTGACATGGTTGCTGTCCTGACATGGTTCCTGTCCTGACATGAATTACATGCTAGATATTGACCAGGAAACCTGCCTTCCCTCCAAAAAATACTGTCACTGAAACTTTAAAGATGAACCAAGTGTTGAACTGCAGGGAATACTGAATAGGATGTCTCACAGGTAGAAAACAAGGTACAGCAAACTGATCTATGTTTCAGTGTGGCCATGTACAAAGTTGTATCCCTGAACACAAGGACATGGACCAGAGTGACTTTGCCTCAGGGAGCAGAGCTTTGAAAAAAGGGGACTTGGATATGTGTCTGGCTGCCATAAAGTGCCTGGTGTGCCCAGAAGAGCAAATGCAGTTGACTGGGCAAAGCCGGCAGGAGGAGGTTACACGTCCTCTGCCTTTGATTCCTACGGCTGAGATTTGAAAATGTCCCAGTTCAGACATCCCTGACTTGAGCATGGTTTTGAGAAGTTGGCATTGACACCAGGAGGACCTGTGGAAATGGGAAAAGGGTTGCAAAATTTGCCCTGAGAGGTGAAAATCTGGGAAACTCTGTCTTACTGGGAAAAAAAAAAAAAAAAAGAGGTTCAGTTTGATTTCACTGTGATCTTTATGTAACTGCAGAGTGAACCAGCTGGAAGCTGCACAGAGGCAAATTCATATCTGAAACAGCATCATCTTAAAAATATATGTATTCATATGAATGAATGAGAGAGTAACAGCCACCAAAACAACCTTGGAACGATTGTGCTGATTCTTTGCAAGTGGCAGTTTTAAAATCAAGATCTGATGTGTATCTTCAAACAAAAATTAATTAGAGGAATCCCATTCATTAAAAATAAGTGATCAAACAAACAGCCACGTGAATCCTTTCAGCCCAGCTTATGGAGCTTTGGATCAGGCCATGCCTTAATGATGGGGAATGCTGCAAAATGACCAGTGGCCAGAGTTTTTCAGCCCCCACGACCTCACTGGGACTGTGCAAACCACCGGAACCAAGGAAAACGCTCCTTTACCTTGGCAGGAAATTTCACACCCTGGCAGGCAATTAAAATGCAAATTAAAAATGTTAATTAGAACTGTTTCAACATCTATTCTAATGCACAAGATGGGAATTCTGCAGAGTGCACACGGAGAAGGATGCATTGTTCCTCAGGCAAAACCCTCCTGATGCCACCACTCCTGCTCCAGAGTGAGCAGAAATAGCTGCTACTTTTTTGAAAACCTGGAGGAAGGGGAAAGAAAAAAAAAAAGAAAGAAGAAAATAGAGTGCTGAGGTCTGATCCTGACCTCAAATGCTGGCTTAAATCCACCAAAGCCAGAGGTCAGAATCAAGCCCTGTAAAATTCCTAACACTGAAAGAAGGTGTGAAAGGGTATCTACCTCACAGTGAAACACCTGTGTTACACTAGTTTTACTATTTTTCCCCCTCTCCATTTATTTTTAAAAACACAGCCAATTTAAATGTACTTCCAAAGACAGACAGCAGCTAACCTAAGGCTCTGGTTAACACTGGACAGCAGCCTGGGGATAACTTTGTTTCAATTCAGCAGAAAAACCAGGTTTTTACAACGCCAAGAGCTCTGTAAATGCACACCAGCAGGTCTCCTTTCCATGTTAAATATGTAGTTGCTCCATTAAGGCTCATCCCAATACACTCTGATGTTTAAGACAACTTTCTTCCCTTTCCTGCTTAAAATCTACCCACATCAAAGATGAAATCTGGATGCTCCCAGAGCTGTGATGAGGTTGTTTTTACAGCTATTTGAGCAGCATGTTATACCTGCTTATTTGAAGATGATGATATTTGTATTGTTGCTAAGAATTCATGCCAAGCATAATTTTGGGGCGTTGTGAAGATATCATATTTGCATATTTTAAGTATTGATATAATACAAAATTCTCTTTATGACTCCTTTCACAGCATAATAATGCTCTTTCCACTGCATGACAGCCTTTAGCATAGAAAAATTCAAAAACAGAAGAAAATTATTTTTCAGAAAATGGATTTTTTTTTTTTTTTAAATCCGATTTTCTTTTTCCCATGTTTGGAGCATCCCTTACTGCTCATGACCTGCTGCATATCATTCCCATGAAAACAGTAATTGCACAGAGATACAGGCACTTCTCACTGTAATGTCTTAATCAAACAAATGACTGCATTCTGAAGAAGTTTGATTTATTTTTTTCCCTGAAGCACACTATTTCCAGCCTTGCAGGGTCTGTGCCAGTTGCCAGTGTAGAAGATGGCCCATATGAATCCCTTCTCTCCTTTCTCTCCTGTCCCTTTGCCTTGCTTCAGCCCTCTCTGCCCTTCCCTCCTCTTCTCCATCCTTTGAGCACATAGAGACTCTGTTTCTGCTCTTACAGGCTCCGTGCCAAGCCCTGGGATAGGAGTGGCTGGAACAGAGTCTGCAAACTTCTTCCTTCCCTCCTCTGACTGATTCCCTGCTTTCCCTTGTCTGATTTCCTCATGCTTCTAGCAAAGAGCTTTCATGCCATGCCTTCTTCCCTGCTCCAAAAGGGCTCTGCCAGAGCTGCCCCCTCTCCCAAAGCACTGGCAAGGGGGACTGTCTTGGGACAGGGGTTTGGATCCACACATGTTCCTGGGGAGAGTCCTGTTTGCAGGGGCTTCAGAGAGAGAGAACCTGAGAGGAAAGACGGGGGAAGGAAGAAAATCTAGGGACAGACACTGGCTTTTCTTTTATGGTCTGTTTCTCTGTGAAAATCACTTTCTGTGTGACATTTATATTGTATTTTAATCACCTGAAAGGCCCATGGTGCTTGGCTGGTGCTAACTGTCTTGCAGTGCAGGGTCATAGTGGCCGGAGCTGGTGGTGACCTGGTCCCTCTGGACAGGCTGTGGCTCCGGGGGGCTCCTCCCCATACCAGTGCTGAGTGTCCTCCACCACTGAGCATTTCTTGGTGGCATTTTCTGGGTTTTTTGAACAGTCAGAGAGTGTAATTTAGCAGTGGTGAGCTGGAGGTACCGGGTCTCCAGGCTCTGTGAGAGGCATTGTGTGGCCAAGGGCGAGTGGCTGCTCTGCTGAGGGACACAGGAATGAGCAAACCATGGCTGTGACCTGGCAGGGACACAAGATTCCTGTGCAGCCACAGGTTTGTTAGACTTCAACCTCTGCTCTGGGGGGAAGGAAATTAAACTTACAATACTGTTAAAACCCAGCTGAAGGACCTGTTTTCCTTTTGCCTTATGTCCCCAGCTCAGAAGAGTCACAGGCAGTCACAGAGGCTGAGGGTGGGTGGAGGGGAAAGGAGCAGGTTGTTGTCTCTTGTTTTCCGGGCTTTGCTGGCCGAGCACACCCTGAGGGACGACTGACAGCACGGAGGGTGGCAGAGCTCTGGAACAGCTGCCCATGGAGAATCTCCCTCTCTGGAGACGTCCCAAACCCACCTGGACATGTTCACCTGCTTCAGGTGACCCTGTCTTCTCAGGGGAGTTGGACTGGATGATCTCCAGAGGTTGTTTCCAACCCAAACAATTCTGTGATTAGTCACAATTAGCCCAGCCAGATGCTCGATGGCCACCCAGGGCACAGCCAGGAGTGTGCCCCATCTCCAGTGCTTGGGGCCAAGTCCTCCCACCCCAGAACCCTTGGGAGGAAGGGAAGAAGAGACTTTCCTTAAGGGCTCTCTCTACTGATCCTAGAAGAAGCACATCAGGAGGGAACAGCAAGTGATGGCTCCTTGTCGCCTGAGGGCTGGCCTGGGGTAGGGAAGAAGCTGTCACCTGTCACTGCAGTTTGGTGCCAGTAGATGCCACCCTGCAGGGAGCACTGGTGGGGGAGGGGGGGCTGTGCTACCAAAACCCCTCTGAGATTTGGTGCTCCTCACCTCCCACCCAGACAGCGAGAGACTGAGAGAGGTGATCCTACCAGACCAGACATGGGTTCGCTGCCTCTGCTTGGTGACGAGATTCCCAAGCTTTGCACTGGTGTTATTTCCATAACCACCTTGCAGTGCTTCCCCACAGTAGCAGGAGGCCATTCCCAGGGATAATACTCCATTCCACTCACATTATCCCCCTCACAGTGATTCCCTGGCAGCCCCTCCTGGCTGACCCTTAGATGGGGAGAGCAGCTGCCCAAAAAACCCCAACTCCTCTTCTGTTACAAAGCTTACCCACCCAGCAGTTTGCAACTTTAATATGAAAAATTGCCTTGGTTATTTCAAAATAAATTCAGTTTGTCGGTTCCTTTCAGGAGTTTTGTTTTTGGGTTCATTTTTTTTTTGAGGTTGTATAAACAGTTGGTAAGTGCCATCCCTGCCTTTAAGAACTCACTAAAAAAACCCAGCGTGATTTGATTTGTTTGTACAGCAAAAAGATTGTTCTTTAGTCCCTTTGGAGTTGTTGGATCTGATACTCCTGCCAGTCGAACTAATGAAAAATCCTCTGGCAGGATGTGTTGGGAAATTCAGAGACATCCATCCCCTCCCTGCATTGCCTCTCCTGAAGGGGGGGCAGCTTGGAAATGGCACATCAAGGGAAAAAACCTCCTGTACCCCTTTGAGAAATGTGGTATCAGAGAACATGCTGAGTTGGAAGGGACCCACAAGGAACATCAAGTCCAACTCTTTACCCTGCACAGGGCCATCCATGCCAGAAACCAGTACAGGGATGGGAATCTTACTATATTTGATATAAAATTAAACCCAGCTATCAAACAGAAAGTATAGGACATTTTGGGAAAACAAAAACAAAAAAGACACCCACCCAATCAACACTACCCAATGATCTTAAGTAGTTTAGTTTTTTTCTCCTTGGTTAGATCCACTATTGTAAAAATAATTCATGTAATATTTGTGTTAATATTAGGTATTCCAAACAGCAATTAATTCTATAATTAATATGAATTATTAACTTACTACATAAACTATATGAAATAAAAACAGAAATTAAATGGGACACGTTGCACCTGACTGAGGAGGAGGAAAGAAGTTGCCATAAAAAAACAGAGCGGTTACAAGGATAAAATGAAATAAAAAAATAGGCTAATTAGATCTTAAGTGGGGCTGCACTGAACCCCCTCCATCACTGGAGACACCAGACCTGCCAGGGTGGGAGTAATGAACACCTGTCTGTGTTCAAACAAGTAGGCAAGGACCAGCTCTTTCTAGTCACATGTTGATATATATGTGTGTATATTCTTAAATTCACTGTTTTCTACTAATGGAACTAGGAAATTTTGCATTTAGTGTGGGAGAACATCCTTAAATAATGGAGTTTTTCTCAAAATCTTCAAAGTATTTCCTGAAAATCCCAAATGCAGAGAAACACTTACTCGGAAAAAGAAAAACCCAACATGTAATATTGTTCTGCACTGAGAATCTTTCAGATTCATTGCAAGGGTTCATATATTCATTAGAAATAAAAAGGAAAACAAGATTACGTTCCTCTACCCTTTCCCATTCCAAAGACTTCCCTATATATATATTTATATATTAGGAAAAGTCAAAAGGGTTTGAAGTATTCACTGAACTTTTGATGGGTAGCTTTGCACACACAGAAATAGGTGCACACATCATTTTGCCTGTGTGTGTGTGAACTGATTATGAATGTTGCTATCTCAAATATCCAGTTAAGGCATTGTTATAATCATAGTAAACCCCATAGAATTGCTTTGTAGATGTTAAAGTGTTAATGATCAAGGGCTGCTAAACCCTTTTGCACCCTTATCTTTGCATCCATATCCTTTGCATTACCAGCTTCTGTATAAATCATTCCAAATTGCTTCTAATTTGATCTCCCTGTGTGTGCTTTAATCTGTGCAATAAGTAATAGAGTGACCCTTGCCATCTAACTGTGTAAAGCTGCATTTTCACAAATTCATATTAAACTCTTGCTTTTGCCAATACATTTGGTGGTTTCTTAAAGCAGCCAAACCACTCACAACACAGAGGAAACAGTGGTACCCACACACAGCTGGCATTGCTCAGATTTCAGTGGCTTGGTTCATGTGAAAATGTCCTTAAAAATAGACATACAGCACTGCAAGAAGGGGGAAAGATACCCTGAGAAATAGGATTATTTTTTTGAATAATGAAGGCCAACGCATTAGAATTAATACAATTGGAAAATGACAATTGAGGAAATTCAATAGTATGCCTTGCAAACCTTTTTACTGCAGTTAAGAGTGTGTCACTAATAAAATGTATAAAATTTTAAAAAGAATTTCCTTAAATGAGTTCCTTTTGCAATCGTCTTAGGAGGCATTATTTTGACAATGTTAATTGTTTTCTTTTTCTTTTTTGATAAATGGATTATGCAAAATTAATTCCCTCACTATGTAGATTTAATCCACAACACAGGACCACTGTCAGAATTTAAAAGTATTTTGAGTTTTCTAATGAATAGATACAAAAAAGCCATACTCAATTAATTTATTAGTTTGAAATTATAAATCAGTCACTGTCTTTATCTACAGTTTCCTGCATTTGACCAAATCCTACTGCGCAAATGCCCAGAGAAGATATTTTTGAAGGCAAAGTTTTATCATAGGATTCTAAAATATTGAGTAACTTCCCTTCAGTTGATGTCAATTCTGTGCTCAGGAAGAACCCACAAAAGACTTAGACAACTTAAACATTTATTTCAGTGCTTTGAGTGAACAAGAAGTAAAACCATTCGTTTATCTTGCTAAAATTTCTGTACAAAATAACTTGATAATCCAGCTTCACTCTTAGGTTTCCCAGAATATTAGAAAAAACAAACCTTCCTTTATTATCTCTTACTTTTTTCCACGCTAATAGTGTCTCCCTGGTGTCTGTATGTGAAAACCTGCATGTACAGGGGTTTTGCCCACTTTCCCAACTGGCTCTTGCCTGAGTCTTCCTAAGTGAGAACTCAGCTTGAACAGGGCTCATCTGGTTCACCTCATGCCAAAACACAGGTGCACCTTTCAAATATTTCACCTAGTACATTTTAGAAATATTATAAATCATTACAAATATTCCCAGTGCCCTGACATAAAAGAAAATATTGCATTAATTTTTGAGGGTTCCTTCTGGTTTTAGATACGGATTTAAACCCTAAAACTGACACAGCGTGTCCTTGTGTACTATGCCAGTTGTCTCGAGTTTTCTGGCAAACTCAGATAAATCTGCCCCCTTTCCCTCTTCCCATCTCAGCATTAGAAATTGCTAATGACCCCTTGCAGATAGTACAGCCATAAATAGCAGTGTTGGTGCAAAAGCTAATTTTCCTGTTTCAGTAACTGAAGTTACCTAGGAGATAAAGGGGTCCACAAATCGCTTGATATCTCTCCAAACAGCAGATTAATACCTGTCTGGTAGGATTTTGGAATCAGAGATTTCTTCTTGATCTAGATCCCTGAAGAGTTAGTTTTCTGGTTGTGGATTTGTTGGTTTTTTGGGGTGGATTTCTTTGTCTAGCTTGTGTTAGAAAGCTTGATTTGAAAGCTGCTGGCTTTGCTTTAACTACAAATGGTAATCATCAAGTGTCCTAGAGGAAGAGATAGAAGGTACCTGAATATTTGCAGAGGACACAGATCCCTTGCCTGGTAGACAATCTTGCTGCCCACAGAGGAGCAAAGAGAAAAACCAGAGGTTCTTAAATGAGGATTACCTGAGTTTTTCCACATTTTGAAGGGACCACTGCGCTTGGAGGGTCACAGGATCCCACAGCTGTAGGGAGACCTATCAGAAGATAAGCTTCAATTCCCCTGTGTTTGTGAAAGATATGCATTTAAACTCTGTAATAGGGACTAAGGCTTTTCCCTGGTTTTTGTTTTCTATTCAGGACTCCACCTCAGACCTCAGGAAGTGTAACCACACATGGAGAATGGGTGAGCAACAGTCAGAACTAAAGTCTCAGAGAGGAGCCAGGACGAGTTTATGCACCATTTTTTCAGAATATTTTCAACCAGGAATCTTAAATTAGGCAGCTATAATTTTCTGACCATTTGCTGAATTCAACTTCTGCAATATTTAACAGTCCATACCTTATAATAGGATTTCAAAGTTCTCTTCTTTGGTGACCAGCAATGCAGCATCTGGGGCTGGATTCTCAGCATTTCACTAAAGAATCATGTGAGTTGTGGTACAGGATTGAACCAACAAAGTTGGATGAGAATGACTGGCATTCACTGACAGCTTCCTAAACACAACTGGGCAGAACTGTAACGTGGAATGAAAAGATGCTGGACTGTAATCCTGCCTTACTGTGTGACTGGCTGCTGAATACTTGTTTACAAATTATTGCAAGATTCTGTTTACACAAGATTGTTTTAACCTCTAACATTTTGATATTCTTGGGAAGTGCAGATGGTATATTTACTTAATCACTGTCAAAGCCCGAACTTTTTATTATTTGAAACTGATTCTCAAGTCAGTGTTACTTCTGCTCAGTGTTTTCACATGCCTTGTTTCAACTCTCTTTTCAGTCATTTTTAATTCTCCTCAGTGTTCATTTTTCAGAGTGAAGTTTTTTGCTTAAAAGTGGCTGAATGCAGAAGCCAATGGTGGGAGTGGTATCTAAGTAAAAACAAAAGAAAAACCGAAACCCTTCTGTGCACTTTTTCCTGTGTAACCAGTTTTTGAACCTTTCTGTGGTTCCACTGCTGGACCATGGGCTTAATTTTCCTTGTGACCCGTTGTTTTAACCTGACTCTTGGTCTGAACACAAGTTAACTGCAACATTAATTCCAGTGGTCCAAAAGTTCAACACTGGAGGGATGAGCAAGGGATTTTTCCCAAAATCAGCACGCTCCAGTCCTCTGGTAGGCTTTGAGTCTGATCTGCTACCTTTTCCTTAAGAAAAGTAGATCTCCATCTCAGCTTCTCCCTACACTATCCTGGTCTTTATTACTGTAACTGGGTGCCAGTTGCACATGTCACTGGAGTCTCCACAAGCTGTTTATTCTCTCAGGCTTTCAAGAAAGAGAAGGAACTGTGCCTTCCACCAAAAGGAAAGGGGTTTATTTGGGCTTTTTTATGATTCCTTTTGATGTGTCTCTCTATACTTACCAGTTGGAATGGACCAAGAAAGCTATGAGGAAATTTAACTCAGAATATTACCTCACACAAAGGTGCTCAGGCATGGATTAAACCCTTCGTTATTTTTTTCTGAATAGAATAAATTAAAGAAAACAAAACAATAATCCTTGAAACAACTGCATAGGGACTTAAATATCATTGCTTTATCCACCCCAGAATACTGAGAAGGAATTTTACAGCATTGAGTTTGTGTATAAAGGAAACCTTATGTAAGATAATGAGGCACTTTGATGCAAAACTTAATGGTTTTACCTTACTCTTCCTACTGGTAGTGAATACTTGATAATTCCTAATGATGCTCTCTCCATACCTTGGTAGCAATATGTTCGTTCCACATCTAAAAACAGTTCAGTAATGTAATTTCTCTATAAAATGCTGCTACTAACCATATCTAAACTAATTAGGCACAGTCAGCAACAGCCTAAAAATGTAGCAGGCTCGCTGAATGAGCAGATTTGGAATCTGGCACTGCTCCTACTACATGACTTGATCGGGATGCTTTTACCAACACCTTCCTTTCTGGGTCACAAGAGCCAGATTTCTGTGTCTCTCCTGATCTTTTCTGCCCTGGAGTGATGGAGAAAAGGGGAACAGCTTGTGTGCAGCTGTTTTCCTGGGACTCTTTTGCCTCTTTTGCCCTTTTTTACCTCTTCATCCCAATTTGGGGAGCAAATACGCCCTGGTCAGTCCTGGCTACTGGTTTTTAGTGACCAATAACAGCCTCCTCTGGGCTCTCCTTTCAGTGCTGGGTGTGGAGCAGAGGCACGGCTTGCTGACAAGTCAGGGCCATCCTAAGATACATTCCCACTCTTTGTTTCTAGCTTGATTTTTATTTAGTTCAACAAAAGCTCTTATACCATCAGGTCCCGTGTTTTCCCAAATTTTAGCAAATTTGGCCAATTTACCACATAACCTCGACACACAGAGCATGATCCTAAGCAGTTAAATCCTCCATCTGAAGGATTTACCAATGAATATAAAGCAATTAGTATCATGGATTAAATAAGAGGAAGGAAAGTCCTTGCATAAAGTGACTATAGAAACAGGCCATGAAATATCCTGTTAGTACAGCAGAAACATTTAAAAAAAAATTTGTTGTTTAGGTTTTATAAGCTTTGTACCTTCCAGCTTTTGTGTCTTCTGAAGGAAGTCATAGCGTGCAAACCTTCCAATTTTCTTGAAATCATATTTTGTTGTTGTTTTGTTCATTTCTTCTTGGCTTAAATATAAACTGTACTTCTCTGAAGTGCAAACAAACAATATTCATGCTGTCACTCTTAAAAATAGACAACATTGTCCTCTGTTCACAGGTTTTATCAGGGATATGGTGACAGGTCCTCAGTTGCAGTGTTTTTATGCAGATCTTGCTACATGCAGGTAAATGCATATCTCTGTACTCATGGGATGGCTGCTCACATTTTACGTGGTTTCAGGAGACTGATAACCTGCCATTTTGATTTTTAATGCACAAAAAAAAAAGTAGTCCTTGGCATTATCTGAGGTAAAAGATCTAATAAATTAATATGTTCTTATAGCCAGGACTTGACATTGGATAAAACAAGTGTCCTAACAAAGAAAATTCTCTCTCAAGAAGAGAATACAACACAACCCAGCTTTTCTGAGAGTCAAATTCAGGGCCCTTTCAAATCAACCATGGAAACCAAAAAGCACACACAAGCTCACAAGGCAAGCACTGGTGAATCTATTTACTGAAACATCCCCAGGCACAGAAAAGGCAGTGAATTGGGAAGGTAATGAGAAATTTGTACCCACAAGCAAAGCCATGTTCTCCTTTTCCAAGGGTTGGCTAATTCTGGGTAGCAATGAGAATGTGCTGCACACAAGGAGGTAATGATTTTGGTTTGGGTTTCTTTGTTTGTTTGTTTTTCTTTTGGGGTTTTAATGGTTGTGTAGACAAAACACCAGATGAAAAATCCAGTTTCTGAGTTGAGATTAATCTACTACTTGAGTCACTTCTAAGCCTGATTTGAATTTGGCCTGCAAAGCTCTAGGTAAAAGCTGCGAGAACACTCTCAGTGTATTCAAAATGTCATCATTCAATGGGCTGTGACCATTTTTTCTTATTTTGGCTTAATCTGCAAATCATTATGGCTTCTCCAAATTCTTTCTTATTAAACAACAGACACCATGTTCAAAAAAATCCTCAAAGCACAAAGGCTGCATGTTCTTTAAGAAAGAACCTATAGTTACTGCAATAATTGAGAGAGAAATGGGCCAATGTTTAGATTTACCAGCCCTGACAAGTTGTTTGCATCTTTAATTTGCTCAATCTGTTATTTCTTTTTCAGTAGTTAAACATTTCCATGCAGAAGTAGTCAGAAAATCCAAGCATGTTCCAGGCACTGAAAAATTCTAAATATTTTATTTTTCTGTTGTAGGTTTGGTTATAGCTAAAAAAAAAAAATGTGGAACAGATAGGTAGAGCTCCACAAGGGGGATATTTAGTTTTAATCCCTGGAGTGATTTTCCACTTTTCTGTGAATCCTAGCACTAGGCTAAGAGGCCAGTGTGGCAGTGGAGAGGACCAAAGTGCATTTTTGATGTAAGGTATGGGTATGGATGCCAAAATAAAGCAAAACTTGTTCCTAAAGACCTACTGGAAAATCACAACTACCAGCCCTGCCCAGCTTTGCCAGGTGACCACAGCTAAGCTGTCTGTACTTTTTTTTTAATGTTGATTTTTTTATCTATTAAGCCTTAATAATTTGGGTTTGGTTTTTTTTGTTCTCAGAAAGCTGATTGTGCTTAAATGCAGAAATTTTATTTGCTGTACGGCTCTGATGGATCTGTGCCTGGGAGCAGCAGGGTATCCAATGGTATATATCACATATATGCTCTGACTTTAGAGGAGTTTTTCTGGCCCAATTTTTGTCACTGTAACATTAAATCAATAAGTCTTGTTGAGGGGAGGTTGTGCCTGATTTTGGGGGCAGTCAGTTGGAACATCTTCACTGAGCTCCACAGGTGTTATTTTCAGCCTGTGCACAAAGGAAAACCCAGAAAATTCCTAAAACAACCACATTTACACCCTACTGGAGGGGATGGTGTCTTGGGATGAGAAGACACAGGTGGGTCCTGCATGGCTTGGTAGAAGTTCCAGAACGAGGTGCACTGGGAATGCTTGATGGCAACATGACAAGTTCCAAGCTGAACTTCCTCACAAAGTCCTGATCCTTCAACCTTCCCCTGCATTCAGAGATTTCCAAACTAAGGAAGAAGCAAAAGACTTTTGTAAATGCTAATTTGACAGCAACAGAACCCCCTTTATGGACTAAGGATATGACAAAACACATCAAACAGAAAGGGAGAGGATGCTTTGGAACAGAAGGAATCCTAGGGCCCATCTTATTAAAAAAAAAAATAAAATCACAGCTTCTCTGCAGAAGCCTGCACAAGACAGGGAGAACAATGAAAAAAGGGAAATGCAGGATATTTTTTAATTGAATTGGGCCCTTAGTGTGCTGTTGAAACTACTAAACCCTGTGATTAGACACAGTGATTGAGCTGCAGTGTAGAAGAATAACGCTTTAACATGAGATGTAAATCAAACACGTGCTGCACTTGTATCCTGCCTAAGTACCACTGTGGTGAATTCCTCATGCTATCAGGTGCACCTAAGAGATACCACCCCCTCAGGAGGCCACTAAGGTTCCTCAGTTATTGTATTTGCACCAACAAATTATTTCACCCCGAGGGCAAAAATAAATCGACAAAAAAAAGAACACAGGAAACCTTAGCAGCCTTTAGAATCACACAGTTACTGTAGAAACCCTATTTCTGCAGCACAGCCAACCTACAGAAGAGATACTGGCTGCCTGTGAAGGTCTGAGTGGCTGCTTGGCCTGACAGAGGGCAGGTATCCCACCCTCTGGAATCGTAAGGCTGAGGTTGGGCTTTATTCCATAAGTAGCTGCACTGAATAAAATGGGACAACTCCTGATACAAGCTACTAATCAAAGCAAGGATTATCACAGCCTGCCCTTAAAACAAGCTGCACTCACTCTGTGAGCGTTTCAAGAGCCATCAGCACGCCTTTCTAGGGTCTTCATTATTGATTTTCAGTACAAATCTAATTGGGAACCTCAGATTCCTTTTGATTTGATCTTTTTTTGGCAGAGACTTAAACCCTAAAGGAAACTAGTCACCTCTTTGATGCATGTGCCAAATTGCAGTCAAACTTCAAAGGGCAAAGGATACATTTTGAATTTCCTTTCAACTTTCCCCCATTGGCCTGGTTGCTACCACATTATGAATTATAAACAATTCTATTTGGTGCTTGTGATTATACTTCACACGAGGATCTCAAAGTATATTACAAACTTCAATTAAATAGAACAATACCCCGATGAACTGGGTTAGCTATAGCTGGAAACTGTTTCAACACCCAGGGAAGTTTAGCCTTTTGAGGGGGGTTGCAGATAGTTCAGACAAGTCAAGGGAGTTCAAGCAGAGAGGAGAAAAATGCTTGTGATAAAAAGGGGGATGTCATTAGGTGAGATGTTAATCAATACCTCACTTGCAGTGCATTTACCATCCTTAGGTTTTCGTGGAAAAATTCACAGTACCAGAAACTCAGAAGACCAAGAAGCCAAACTGCAGTGAGAAATTCTTCATGCAGTGCTTGAGACAGACCCCAGCTGAGCCTTGCTAACAGCAGGCAGCAAGTGGCCATCAGCCAGGAAAGGACACAGGACCTTTTGTGTGAAGTCACCCAGACTGTGACTGTCAGCAAGGCTCCTGTCCCAGCTCTGAGCAGCAACTACAGGGGTGGGGATCAGCAGTGGCAAAACCTGAACCCAGACTGGGAGGCTCTCCCAGGACATCTTCAGATAGATGTACGTAGGCATGTCTTTGAGAGGCCTGTCAAAATCAAGATATCTCTGGAAATACTTGAATCTCACTCACACAGAGGCTGGTGCTTAATTTAAATGAGGCTCCTCAGGCCTGCCTCTCGTTGCTATTATGGATGACAGTTTCTACCAAGATTTTTTTTTTCCTCACTTGTCTGCGGTTCTTTTAAGTATAAAATAACTTCTTTTTGAGTGTAAAGTAGACAGGATCTAGCCTGGAGGACTCTTCAACTGGAGATGCTGCCTTACTGCTTCCAAAAAAAATGGAAAAAAAAAAACCAACCCTGAGATTTTTCATAGCTCAGAAAGATTTGAGTTCTCCTAACTCAGCCAAGCTCAGCCTTGAGCCCAGCCTGGCTTGTCTGCTCAGGGGTTTACAGGGAGGAGGAAAGAGTATAAACACATTTTCACTTTTGTTTTCACCTGGTGTTGAGGCTTCAGTTCAGCACCTGCACTTGGGAGCTCATCAGAAGTGTGGCTACGAGGGAGAGAGCACACAGCCTGTTTTAAGCAGGGATTTTGGTGTTATTTTAAGGGGGAAAGTGGAAAATATTTCAATTTTGAGTGCTTTCATCTGCAATTTGACACATCCATAGCACGACAACATGGCAGAGTGTGCCATCTCTTTGTTGTAATCACAAAGCAGGCCCCACCACTGTCACAAATCTGTAGTAAAACTGCAGGGACAAGAACTCAGAGGGTGCATCTGCAACGATACAGTTTTCTGTGTACAGATTTGGAGGCTCTGTGTCTTGTCTTTCAGTTTGCTGTCAAATATCATTAATGCAACCACAAGCAGGAAAGTGGGAGTGCTTTTGAGTAAAACCTGAAATCTTTTAGTCAAGGTTCCCCCTGTTTCACCTCGTCTTTGGAGCGGGAAAAATCACACCGAGCCAACACGAGGAAAGATTTAAAAAATGGCTCTTCTAATTTTAAGTTCAGCAGAAGCAGATTTTTATGGGTCCCCTGAGATCAGTACCGGGCTGTTTGTCCAGCCAGAGCCATGCCATGACTTCAGTCACTCTTGCTAAATTCAAAGGCACATAAACTACTAATACTGATCTAGAGGAATCTTTAACCAAGGAAAGCAACTGAGAGGTGGCCAGGAAGTGTCAAATGCTCACCCCCTTCTTTGTCCAAGGAGGACAGGACAAAATAGCTGCTGGGATAAAGGAATTTGCACGAGTTTCCCACGGAAATACCTTTTATGCTGTGCTGTGGAGGCTTTTTTCCTCCATCAACTGGAAGTAGATTCATTTAAAATTGAAAAAAAGGAAACTTTTAAAATAGAAAATATATGGATAAAGAGCTAGTGAAAGAGAACTACACTTTAAATGCTTTAAATTCACACCTTCACTATTTGCAAGAGCATCTCCATGACTTTGCTTTCGAAAGCCTGTGATTATTATAGTTCATAACCATACCCAGAGATAAGGAAAAAAAAATAATCTCACACAAATGTAGCAACAAATGTTCATGGAATGATAGTCTGAAAACATTTTCATTTCATCCAAATTTTTAAACTGCTTGCCTATACACAGAAGTGTGCAAACACATGCCTCCAGCTATAGCCAATTTACCCAGTTTTACACTTAAATAAAATAATATAGTTTTCTTCCTCATTCTTCAGTCAGCCACTGGAAGTGTGAGTCACCTGTATGCCAGAACTCCTCTTTTGATACTGTATTATCTTTTGCAGAGTAAATATCTTTAAACTCTTGTGTTACAACCAGCAGTCACTACTCTGGGTATCTCTGAGAGGATACCTCTCCCTGACATCTCCCAAGCAGATTTAGGCAAAATGACTTTTTGCCCTTCCTCAGCCTAGACAAGAAACATACACAGAGAATCATTACTGGGATCCACTGAATAAATTATAAATCGTGGTGTGGCATTTAGCCAGTTGAAGGGGGAAACATCCATGGAGAAGGCGGCCTTTGAGATCCCTCAGGCAGTAAAAACCTGCTTCCAGGAATTCTGGCTTGTACTACAAAAGAGAAAAGGGGCTATGCGAGTAGTTAAGGGGAAAAAATAGACTATAAACGTGATCCAGCTGGTGACAGGCCAACAAAAGCACAGGATTTCAAGACTGACCTGAACTAAAAAAAAAATCGGCGTAAAAAATGAGGTGATCTTACAAAGAGGGCTGTTCTATTAATGCAGGAGAAAAGGGAAGTGAGAGCGAACTAGCCCAAATATCCCAAACCATTCTTCCCATCTGAATAGTCTTTAGCAAGCAGTGGAAATGTCTTTGATTGCTAAGGCACTTCAGCCCTGAGATGAAAGAGAGGGCAATTATGCCCCTTTCTAAGTTCAGGTGTATTTAGGGCGGTACTTTTTGATCTGGTCATCCTCAGTGGGGTTACTGCAGCTCAGTGATGCAGTGGAGGGCTGCAAAGGTACTGAATTTATGAGGGGAAAGCAAAAAGGGGGTGGAGAAACCAAGTATGTTAATGCTGGCACAAGATGTGCACAACCCCGTTTCTTCAATTCCAACACTGGTGTGTGGCTTTTAAAATCTACTGCTGGAGTTTATTACTGACTAAACACCCATTTTATATTCCGCAGGGTGGAAATCACACTTTGGGTAAATACAGTAGAAGGTCATGTGGCAAGCAGAAATAAAAAGGACAAAATACAGTTGGTTGTAATAAACTGCAGAGTAAAACACTTCCAGGCTCTGTTACGGACTTACCTGATAATGCCAAAAATCTATCTACATTTCATAAAGTTAATTATCAATGAAATCTATTCAACATTCACATTTGACCTCCAGAATTAGCAGTAAACTTCAGTTTTTAAAAAATTCAACCAAGTTTTACTTCTAAAATTAGTCTCAGGAATGGCATAACGTCGAATAATAATAATAATTTTAAAAGGCTGTATCAGAATTTTGAAGAAGAACCTACTTATTTTCAGGGATGGAAGCTGACTTTACACCCACCACAACTGTCTAAATTAAATATGTAAAATATCTTGAAGGGAAAGTTTTCACAAACACAACTGGCAGCCAGTTTTACTTTAGCTGTGGTAAGAGATCCTGGTAAAAACAGCAACAATAACAACAAAAAAAAAATCTCTTTTTGGTTCAAAGACATTTCTTTACAGCATGTGAAATGTTACTCTCATATTTTATACCCCTATGTTGAAGCGTATAAGCTTTGCCACCTTCTTGCTCCATGCAATATGAAAAATACCAAAAAAAGAAACAGATGGCTCTTGGTCCTGTGTTCCTGTTTCCTTGTCACATCTCACATGATCATTATAACTGGATGGAAAAGAAAATATGTTTCTTACAGAACTGCAAGAAACCTGCCTCCTAATCAGAAAAACTCCACTATCTTGAGATGCAAATAGCACTGTTCAGGATTAACTGTGCTTTACATGAGTCATGTGTGCAGGGTGGGCATTACAGCTGAGTTATCATGGAAAGAGGGAACAGGAGGGGTGGAATTGTCCATTCACTGGGCTGTGCCATAGTAAGGAATTGGAAATTGCTGTGCACCTTCTGCCTGCCTGACATTACTGCAGCTAAAAAGCACTGTACTGCTGTTCTTAATTATTCTAATGAAGCCAAAGGCTTAGGGAAAGTGTTACTTCCCTCCACCTTTTAAAGAAACAATATTTTGTAAGTGCAAACCTCCCTAATTTCTTTAATTTCAAGAGCTTTTAGTTTATTTCAGGAGACCTAACGCACTTTGATCTTAAAATGGTTGGAGAGCCAATAAAGAAATAAATCACTAGTTCTTGCAAACCACAGATTGAACATTCCTCTACCACATGTTCATACATTCAGAGTGTATCCCCGACTCTGTCAGCAGCAGCTAAAATAATCACATTTAGCTGAAATAGTGGAGCTGGAGCTGAAAATCTCAGAGTCTGGACTGGGCACCTGGACATTTAAGAGGCATTTCTGCATTTGAAACCAACCTTAAACACAGACTGGGGTTACAGGGAGGTGGTGAAATCCAGATTACCTGACTGCCCTGCTCAGCAATTCACAGTCTCTCTCATCTTTCCTGGCAGAATTTGAGAGCACCTTGGGTGGAGGTATAAATCCACTTTCACCTCCTGCTTTCACTGAGAGGGGAGGGATTATTATGAGGCTTTTCTCATGGCCACCTTATGTATCTCTCTTGCTGTTCAAAGCAGGGCTGTATTTTTCTTCTTGAGAAAGTTCCTTGCACAGCCTCATGTCCTTTTCTATAAATGGCATAACTGTGCTGATTAGTAATAAAAGAAGGCTCCACCACCCACACCTGCTCCATTCCTGCAGCTCCTTCCTGTTTCTGGAAGAGGAATTCTTAATTAGAAAGTAAATCAGTACATCAAGATAAATCACAGTTTCTCTAGGCCTGTTCACTGCCCTGTCACAAGTCTGACCTTCCCTCCCTGGGGAAGCTCAGAAAGCAAAAGGGAACAGCCTACACATGGAGACCCTTGTGGCCTCCCCTGAAATAGGAGGCTTTTTCTTCTTTGTACATGAGAATTATCTTGGCCAGAAGCAATCACCCTTTTGACACAGTTTTAGAGGCTTCTGTGCTCAGCCCAGGGACCCTCCTGTACCCTAACAACACATATCTTCAAGCTGTTTTCCATAAATGCTCTTCCCTAAAGATGTGGAAGCAGCAAGCTTAGTTGCCTGAGCGTGGATTGGGGTGGAAATGCATTTTCTTCTCATGTTCAGATAACTAGGAATTCACCAGCCAACCTGTTCTGGCTCTCAGGGTCTCAGCACTGCAGAGAAGGTTGTGTTCTGTCCCTGGGTTATAAGCAGAGCTGTGTCCTCATCTGGCAGTGATCAGTCTTGCTCCATTAACCTGAGTGCTGACTTACACCTCTCGAGGATTTGATAGCTGGTGTACAACAGGAGCCTGCAATAATAAACCCAATTATAAATAAAAGATGAAAACTCCAGTGAGGGTCATTTTGTATTGTACCACTTTCCTTTTGACCAACTGCTTGCAACAGACACATTCATGTTTTGAGGTCACATTTGGAGGATAAAATACTCCTGGGAGTGTTTGGAGCATTTAATGGTATATGATGGTTTGACAAAATGATTTGACACAATGAGTCAAAGGTGGCCCACATGCCTCTGTCTTGTCTGGTAAAAAAAACCACCGCATTCTTCTAAATGCAATAAAATTATGTTTAATTTTTATTGTATTAAATAACTGTGAAATATTAAGCCTAGGTAGAACTGGGCAAAGAAGCAGAAGCCACTGCCCCTGTTTCCCCAGCAGTGTCTAACCCATCAGCAGCACACCTGATGGTCTTTTACTATGTTCCTTATTTTCACCTTTTCCTCTACTCTCGGTAAATAGAGAGTGAAATGCTCCCATCCCACAGAACAACTTAACATGCTGAAATTCCATTAGACCCTTTTCTCCATCACTCAGAACAGAGAAGACTCATAAATGGGGAAAGATTCCAAACCAGATCTCCTGACACAATGAGGGACAGGACAGTACAGGGCAGTGATGGGGAGGGCAGTGCACAGGAGAGCAGGGGCAAGGAAGGGAAATTCTCAAACCAGTTTTGAGAATAGAAACATGGAGTTAGATCATGGCTTTAGGAAAGCTTTAACATGTCTCAGCCTGAAGATGCTGAAGAGTTGAATTCTGTGCAGGCAGATTGGTGTTTGGGGAGTCACAGTACAGCCACCCTCCATCTGTGGAGCTGGTAACTTATGTCAGGGCTGTCCCCTCTGGTGATTTAGGAATAGTTTCCAAGACCACAAGGAAGCTGCTTGGTTTGCATTTTACAGGCAAGGGTTGTAGCAGCCACTGCTGAGAGCAAGGTGGTGTCAGAGCACCAAGGACTTCAGTCTTTGGACCTGCAGGTACAGTGTCAGACTTCAAAAAGAGATGCAAACTCACTGTGTGGGGGGAATCCTCTCACAGGTCCTGTCCAAGGAGAAGCAGGATGTTCTCTCTGGCAGGAAGAGCATCCCAGATGAACAAACAAGCCTTCAGTTGTGCAGGCAGGTTGGTTGGATGGCGCTGGCTGTAAACAAAAGGCACTCAGCTGGTGAAGAAGGCACTTGGCAGGGTGAGACAGACTGCAGAGAGACTGCAGTCTGCACAACAGGGAGCTGAACAATGGAGACTTTAGTGTGGAAACAGAAAGTTTGGGACAAAGCTGAACCAAATGCCTGATTTGATACCGAAATGCTCTGCAAATTTTTCTGCAAAGAAGTCCTGGACTTCAATCTGATTTCCAAACATCATCATTTTAGATGAAGTCCAAACAAACAGACAAACATTGCTTAATGTGTTTGTACTCATTTTAGTAATTCCCTTTGTCAGCTGAAAGACACACGTGCCCACAGACCCCTGGTTAGCTCGGTCCCTGCCCTTGAGCCAGGCAGGTGATCTGTCACTTCTCTCTGTCATCTCCCCAGCCTGACCTGCCCTCTTCCATCCTCACTGCTGGACTTGACATCCCAGGTAAGAGTTATCACCATGGTTCTTTCCTATTAGAATATTTAGCTGCACCCATACTTCTTAAGCGACTTTACATCTCTTTAATTCTATTTTTGCACAGTACAGCCCTACAGCTCTTCAGTGCTCAGATACAGATGCCACAGTGTCTATTCTAGAGAGTTAATCAGAATGTAAAGCTCATCAACATATGTCAAAGCCATCCACATAACACATGAAACATCTAGAAATCATTTCCACGTGGGTTTTTTTCCGTCTCTCCTTGTTCAGCTGTTTTCTAGGAAAAACCCCACAACTTAAACCAGTATGGCTTTTGGGCTTGTGAATGTTTGCCTTTGTGGTTGTGGGTTTTATTTATGAGGTGCCATTTGAGACAAAAGTCATCCCAGGCTCATACTTTAC
This sequence comes from Corapipo altera, assembly GCF_003945725.1. NCBI lineage: Eukaryota > Metazoa > Chordata > Aves > Passeriformes > Pipridae > Corapipo > Corapipo altera. The sequence goes on along the minus strand of NW_020884938.1, from coordinate 1,890,725 downwards.
TAGTTCAGTAAATTTTCCATACTTTAATGATCAAGCTGCATACTTTACTTGTTACTTTTTAATATACTTCAGTGATCAAATTGTATAGTGTAATGATCAATTTTCCTAACGTGCCTGAATGAGTTGCATACCTCATTAATTTAGATACACACTTCACAGGCCAAAACTCTAGTGTGTTTGGATGAAGTGAATAATTTAACAACCAGCCCCTCCTCCCAAGGAGGGGAGTCCAGGACTATGTGTGAACCAGGGTGGGATGGAATTGTAAAGGTGTGGGAAATCTCGGGCTGAACCCCAAACGAAAACAAAAGGTTTGAGAGCATCTGGAAAGCTGAAACAGCACTGCAAGCCTGGTTTGTATTTGCTTTGTCTTCTCAAAAATGTTCCCTGGAGGGTTAATTTTGATTTTAACGATGGATTTATCCTTTCTACCCCTAACACACCACAACAGACTGTTTAAGGTGAACGCTCAGTATTTTAACAACCAGCACAGCTCCAGTCCTGTCATGGACTTTGAAAGATGCGGAGGCAGCTTATTTTTTTCTAAGGTGAGGTAGAAAGTATTTGGGGTTAAAGAGACCTCATGCTAAAACAGACACTGTTGTAGAGCTTGACCCCGGGAATTGTGCAGCTTGACAGGTTCTTAAGGATGCTTAGCACCCACTTGGAGGAGGAGAAGATGTTACAGCAAACCCTTCCCTAACAAAAGCAGTCACCTATTCTAAAGGTTGCTGGTGGGTCAATATTACAGCACATAAATACATTCTTTAAATAATTATACAGCTATTTTATAGCTCAGACAATTGGGTTTTGTGTTGATATGACTGAATTTATAGCAGCATAAAAGCAAGAAAGAGAGAAATGTGGCAATTTTTAACCTATACAAAGTATTCCACTGTTTCACACATGAGAAACATGTGATCTATTATAGCTGTTAAGACTGAATTTTAATTTCAATAAGCTGAAAATATGAACTTTTTAAAGTCCCCAACTATTTTTTAAATAGCTATTATTAAATGTAGTCTTGCCACTAAGGACAAAGTAACAGTTGCACTACTATAAATATTAATGCTAAATTTACAGAGAATAAAATGCGCTGAAGCAACCTCATAAAATTTTTAAGAAAGCTACATTTACAATGAGCGCTTCGGTAAAACTTTCCTGCTGCCTGCCTGACACGCACAGACAAAGCCTTTAACCGGCTACAAAAGCCTGTAACACATTATAAACATTTGGAAACACATTACAAACGTTTGGAGCTGTTTATGGGTCCTCCTTCCTTCAAAACCTGTGGTCCCTCCTCCTCCTCCTCCTCCAGCCCTGCAATTATTTGATGCCTGACAGACTTTGACTCGGGACTTGAAGAGCCTGAGACAGATCTCACTGGTTTTCCAGCTCCTACTTTATGACAGAAGACTTAATCACTGTACAGCTTTATACTGGTTTGTTTAGCACAACATCCTGCCATTGCCATGGCAATAGAGCAGAAGGCTTTTTATACAGTTTGCCACTGGATGATGATTATTAGTTGTCTCATTTTATTTGTGCTTCGAGCACACACTTTTGAAAATGAAACATGGTTCCTTCTTAGAACATAAGCTGCAAGTTAATACTTACTTTTTTTTTTTCCTAGATCTTCTTTTTAACCAACTTTCACATCCTTACCCAAGTTCAGAAATGAGCTGTAAGGTAATGTCCTTTGGACTCCTGAATGCTCAGATCTCCTGATTCCTGCTGGGCAAGGCAGGCTAAGAGGGGAGAAGCCAGAGAAAAGGACTGTGAAAATAAATAGGACAGAGACTTCTTTTATTTACACCTTTTGATAATGTTCCTGCCATTTGGAAAAATGGTAAGGCTTCCCATCCCTTTGTGAGAGGATAAGGGCTTCGTGGAGTTAAACAAGTCAACAGAAATACATGTGAATTTTGCATGCTTGGTCAGTCAGTCATTGCTAGCACGTCAGATCTTATAAAGAAGTATGTTATAGCTTGGTAGCTCTTCTGATGCCTATGAGGTGGTTTATATTTTCCAGGAAAACTTTCCAGTGTACTGGGAAGTACTCACAAAGGTTAAGGTTCTTGAGGAGGCGCCTGAACTCCTTGCCTGATAATTTCCAGGAGAAATGGTCAAAATTCCAGTGCTTTATTTACTTCAGTGTCTTCTGTATCAAAGAGAGAAACCGACTGAGAAGCAGGAATTGGAATTGTTTAAGCAAACCTAGACATTCCAAAGGAGAAGTCTTTTTAGAAGCCATTTAGCAGTGCACATGGAAATACCTGAGAGCCACGTGCCTTTTAATTGTAGGTATTTTATACATGAAGAAACAAAACTCATTTCTCAGAGCCATACTTAGCTGAAATCTTTCCTTTCTTTTAAAAATGAGATGCAGTTGTTAAAATGAACCAAAAATAGCCTGTAGTTGTGTGCAACATGTAAATATAAGTGTGGAAATAAACAACAACCTGCAGTAAAAGCAAAAGATATTTTAACAAGTATCCAAACACTCCAGAAAAAGTAGTGGTTAAGACAAAAAAGAAAACAAATAAAAATATTAGAGGGCTGCCTTAAATGATTTACATTTAAATATTTTTAACCAAACTCACCTGCACATATTTAATTTGCCTTTTGTTCCACCCACCCCCCCCCAGTCATCCTTGGTGGAGCAAGTTCATTTTCTACTCTGTAAAGGACTCGATATTCCTTCACCCTCATTACTTTCAGCTCATCCTGAAAGTCTACTTGCTCTCTTCTCCTCCTCCCTTGTACAAAATTCCCAGCCTAAGCCTTGTGGGAGTTTTCCACAGGTTTCCCAGGGGAAAGGGATCAGGAGACAGTTGCAGCAGCAGACCTGTGAGAGAGTAGTTCAAACCAGTGGCAGAAATCCCAAAGCCTAGAGAAGCTCTGGGGCAATTTGTTGAGGATCAAAGTTGTGCCAACGTGATGCCAGCAAGTTTAAAACATCCCAGGAGTCTCCAAAGACTGTCTCCAGACTGAGGAGGCTTTTATGAGCTTGATCTTCTTGACCAGATCTCTGGGCTGGAAGACAAGTACTGGTTAAACACAGGGCAGGAGGGAGGGACCACACTGCTGGGGATCCAGGGATAGTGAGACCACTGCTGCAGGGACAATCCTGCCTCCAAAGCCACGAGCTTCAACTGGGCCTGAAACTGCAGGTGCAGATGACATGGCTCTAGAGTTCTTTGCAACAGCAGTGTTTCCTTCCAGGTCTTTTTGATTATTCTTCCCCGTGCCTGAAAACAATCTTACTGTGGCAGGCAGGATTATTTACTCCAGAGGCTGCTGCATTTCAGCAGACTCTGACACAAGAGCTTGAGACTACTTAACATACAGCTTTTTTTTTTTTTTCATTCAGAGCTTTAAAATTCTAGAGAGAAGCGTGGGGTTTTTTAATTTTATTTTATTTTATTTATTTATTGTTCCCATTTTACAGCTGGGAAAACCAGGACATTTGCTGCTTGACAGCTAATGCACCTTATCTGCCTGTGTCAGAATCAGAAGCTGCCAAGAGCATAAATGCAGATACTTGCAGAGCCCCAGGTGACAGGTGTTAACTTCTGCAGCCACTACAACCTGCTCACATCAGATCAGATGTCTTTCCCCTCAGTTGCTACATGTTCCTTTCATCTGATAAAACCATAATGTCTGCCTGCAGTAGTGCATTATATCCAGTTATAACAAGTCTCAGCTTAGGAAACTCAGACCTATTGGAAAGACAAGAGATATTTACATGCTTGGGACGCAATTTACAGACAACTGGAGGAGGAAAAGGAGTTTGGGGGAGAGAGGAAGGTCCTGATAATTTGCTATTTGCTTTTTGCTTTCCAAACCTTACCTTCACAAAACCTCTAGGCTTGAGCTGATATGCCTGTTTTGGGGAATTCCTAGAATACAAGCAATTGGCAGAAGATGTTATTTCTGCATAGGCCAAGGTTGTCGATAGCAGAAAAGTTTTGAAGGCTTTGGGGTAGTCCCCAGCCAGGCAGAAAAAAAATAGACATTAAGATCTGGTGACCACATGAAACTTGCCTTGTACAACAGATCATAAGGTAATGTAACTATTTCCTTTATGTTTGCTAGGGTTTGCTCTAAGCTGAGCACTGCAAAGCTTGCAGGTGGTGCAGACTGCTTTTGTTTCTGCTGGTATTCAGATGCTCTGCCATCCTCAATTGCTCTCAGGAAATCAGAATAAGAGAGCTTGCTCTCATGAATGCTGATTCCCAAGCTAAGGGAAAAACACAGAATGAGATATCAATGATTTTAAATCATTATCTCACTGTTGTCTGAGCTGATTAATTATTATGATGTATTATTTGTACTGCAGCAGCACTTCAGGATAAGCTTGTGGTGTCAGTGTACCGAGCTTAGGCTGGAACTAACAAGATCTTTGTCAGGTCTAAGCTACTCATCCTGTCATTTAAATGCAATCACACTCTCAAATGCAGACCCAGGCCAATCTCAGGAGGAGACCTGCTTTAGCCTGGGCCCAAGTGCACAACCTTTGAGCCCATCAGCATTAACTCTGTGCTTTTTAAACACAGCCCAGCGTTTTGATCAGCATCAAAATGGCCAGAGGACAAGTAGGCTCCCAACCTTTTCCTTGAAGCTCTTTTTCACACCACAGTGTAAACACAACCTTCTGGACTCTGTTGAGGAAGAGATGTTCATTGTCCTAAGTGCTGGTGCTTTCCCTTGGCTTTCAGCTTTACAAAACCACCTTTGACTCACAGAGGCTGAAGTGCTGCTTTAATCCTCCTGGTGTGGTGTCCAGTGAGGGGTTTTATTCTGTTCATTTTTGGCCAGCCTGTACTTGGGACCCCAGTCCATACCTGTCATCCTAGACCACACCTGGGAGCCCACAGGCTCTGCAGGCTGCACTCACAACTTCCTAAATTTCTGCCAGCTGAAACATCTGCTGCATCACAGACCCTGGAGAATTTTGTGTTCTGTCACACTGGAAATGGAGTGGGTTACAGAGCTGACTACAGATAGCTCCAGGTAACAACAGTGAATATACTTTTGCATCAAATATCAGCGTGGGGAATCGCGAGCTCTTGATTTGGGAATGTTTTGTTTTGTTGGGTTTTTGTTGTTTTGTTTTGGTTTTCTTTTTGCAGAGGACTTTGTCACCAAACTAAATTAATTTTTATTCAAAGATATTTTACTGTAGAAAGAGTGGGATTGAGGCAAGCATACAGAAAACATGTGACTATTAAAGTTCTTTAGCATGAAAAATTAAGACAAGCAGCACTAACCATTACATGAAAAGCTGCTTTCCTCCAATGCCCTGTGACTTGTGACCACATAGTGGTCACACCTGATGTGTTTTGAGCAAGAACTCCAAACAAGTCTAAGGAGCTTGCTGAGTTCATCCCCACAAAGGACACAGCAGCAGGGGCTGGCTCTGCCCTCACTTACCCAGTATTGAGCCAGTGCAGCGAGTCTGTGGGATTTCCCACTGCTGAAAGACCACCAGAGTCTCCAAATTACAACATACACCAGGTGTTTTTGGCACAGATCCATTGGCTCCCAGGGAACTATTCCAGACTGACCTTAGATTTACCATCTATTAATAGGCTTTAATAATTTCATAGCTAATTACCAGACTATAGATTCTTTACACACAGGTATTAAGTAGAAAATTCCTATGTTGAAGGGGACTTTTTTTTTCCAGTCTTGCATTTAAGTTTTTTTGTTAGAATCATGGTCCTGGCAAGTCCTGGAGAGCCAAGACTTGACAGAGATGGCCCCACCACACAACCCTGATTTTCTTGTTTAAAACTGAATTACTGTAACACACTTTTATCATCTGTTTCCACAGTAAATCACTGGGGGCCAATGCCTCAGCTACCAATCACCAGAATATCCAGTTACAAGAATATCTAATTAATGGGGAGAGCCAGTAAAACAAAGAGGAAGCTTTATAAAACAGGCTGGAAAAGAAATTAACTATAGACCCCATATCTGCTAGTAAGAAAAAAAACCCATTCAAGAGCCCTGATTTTGCATCTTGCAGCTGCACAGCACTCCCACATCCTACCCGTGTCAAGCTGGCTCCAATATTGGAGACAGTGTGTGGAAAAGGAAATAATCAACACCATTTCAGTGGAGAAATAAATTGCCAAGTGGGCATTAAAATTTTAGTAATAAAACTAAATGCATATGCTAATCTACTCTGTATTATTTAGAAAAGACTGTTTTGGATCAAGAAAGGAATAATCTGCACAAAATTACAATGAATGGAGGTGTTTATCATCAAGAGGTCTTTGAGAAAGAAACAAGCAGCAGATTCCTTATTAAGGTTTCAATTCATAAAAAGTTGATCACCCAATTAAAGGTGAACTGTGAAAAGAGTTTGTTAATTTTATTTCAAAAAGGAGTCTGGTCTGGCAGGCTCTGGAGAACAAAACCCAGTGCTGCCAGGCACATGACCTTTGGGGGACTGTTTGGTGCAGAGAACTGCAGTACCTAATGCTGGAGCAGGTCCTTTGTGTTCTTCAGCCTCTGCAATAGAGATTTTTCTTCTTACTCATATTAAGACAATGAATTAAAAGCAGAGCTTGTCGTGGCAGCACCTCTGGATAATTTGAAAGCTAATGCTATTTTATAACCTGATTTAATTGTGTTTCTCTTCTGAACAAGATCTGTTTCACACACTTGCTCTATTAAACTGAAATTAAATAAATAAACCCCCCTAGCAAACAAATACACATGAAGCACGTTTTCTTTAATGTAAGAGCCATTACACTCTTGTTGCTTGCAAAATCAATCCATTATGTAAAAATATTTTTCACTCATATGGAATTTTAAGCATGTGGACATCTTCATTAATTTTAAATAATAATTTAGGAATTTCTTATATACAGAACACTCAGTAGAAGCTTATAGGCTGTGGTGGGTGCGACCAAAAAGGTCCTTGGGGGATAATCATACAAACCTGTTTAGGAGACTGTTGAACTGATGGTCATGAAAGTAATGGTTGAATTCCTACAGTGTCCTGTGCAGGCCACATATTTTTACATAGCCATCTCTATTCTTATCTACTTTATGAAAGACATTATTGAAATCTTGGAAGTAATCCCTAAATTGATCCCTGAAAGACAGCAGATGTTTATTTTAGCTCCTTTGTTAAAACAGCTAAAAGAATACAAACAAATATACAAAACAGGGGCGGAGGGGCAGGGCAAGATTTTGAGCTTCTATGTGGCTGGTACGTTCATAAAATTTATGCAAATACAGCCAAATTGTTCACAAATACACCTCAAACCCAACAGGCTCCATACATTTAATTTGTACATGGAATTGCATGGCTCAAGCCCCCTGTTGTAAAGAAATGTCATTTGGGAGATTCAGTGGTTTCTCTCTCCATTCAGAACTGATGCAAAACGTAGTTCTCTCTTTTAAAGTCTGTCCTGAGCAGAGTTACAAGAGGTTTAATGCAGCCATTGAAATTATAAAGTTTTGGCAGTGGAGCTCTCTGCACTTTGAGGCTCCTGAAGCTTTGACATGGTAAGACAATTACTGAACAAAAACAGTTAGACCTGACCAAGACCTGGAGTAGTGCAAGGCCTGATCTACGCCCAGGAGAAGATGTGCAGAGCTTCTCCTAAGTCAGAGCAGCATCTTAAAACCTCTGTGAGATTTCTTTTCTTATACTGGATCGAATTCAGGCCTCAAAGCCTTGACTTTTCCTCCCACCTGGTTTTGTCACTTATATTTCACTCCCATCAAGGACTTCGATCAAACTGTGGAAACCCCAAGCAATGTGATTCTCTGCATCAGTCAAAAACCTCCCCACAATTTGGTTCAAGATGACAAGGCAGGCACAAACTCGCTGTAAGTTCAGAACAGCTTTTGCAAGGACAACACATTTTCCTTGCCAATCCCTTCTCCCAAGAACCCATCCTTTTGGAATTTGCATTTTATATGAACAAAGAGCAATTTCCCCATAGCCCTCAGGGTCCAGGAAACACCCTGAGGTCAACAGCATCACCCACCATAAAAAAAAATCTGAGTTATTATAGGACTTATGTGTTAGCAATTTATCACATGCTTCAGATGTGTTGTACCTTCTGCTGCTGTATGGACTAACTCTGCCTAACCAAGTTTCAACTGGCAAGAAACCATTTTTGGATATTTTTCTCAAGTATCAGATCACTTCTCAGCTTCAGGTCTTAAGGCATTGTGCCATCTTCACCAAGCCTAGCCCACTTTCTTCTGAAAGAGGGTAATACTTTTTAAAAATTGTATTTCCAGGTGTTATTATGCCATTCTCTGTGTAGCTTTCAAGACCAGATTCCTTGAATTCTCTTGAAAGTGTATCTTTCTTTGATCAGTAATTATTTCTCCAACTTAATTATCAAACTTAATGATTTTACCTAAAAAAAAAAAAAAACAACCAACCAACCAACCAAAAAAACCAAAACACTAAGTCATTATTTTTATATTCTGGAAACTGGTCTCTTTTTTTTGCCACAAAGTGGTTTGTCTCAGCCCTGACCATACAGATCCATAAACAAATATGTGACATTTGTTACCATCAGCTGATTATAGAAATGTCACATGTTTGGGACCCAAACCTGGCATATTTGTGAGAGCCAGAGCTTTGCCCTCTTGGTCTGTGCCCCTGCCGTGGTTTTGGCAAGTGTTCTGAAAACACAGGCCACACATTTCCCCTGACTCTTTTAATAACACTGCCCGTAACCCATCTTTTGAAGACTTTATCTGTCTCCTAGTGCCAATATATGTGAGCCAGGAGTTGTCTTTATTAATGCCCTCAATCTGGGAATTCTTTTCCCAGATTTCCAACTGGGTGTGTCTGTTTTTTTTGTGTAGTAACTCAAAAGCTACTTGCACTGATTTCCTCGTGTGAAATGAACTCTCATGTAACATTCACATGGACACCCTTGTTACCTTTGTGGATGAAATATTTGTAATGACTCAATTTTATCTTGCTGACAGTTCATCTTTTATGGTATTTCTCTGCTCTTCCATCTGCATTTCTGTCTAATCCTACTTCTCAGACCCTCAGACCCTTTTTTCAGATTCCCCACTGGTTTTCTCTCCACTTGACATCTTCAGTTTAAGCAGCCGGAGGTGCTTCAAGTGAATGGCTTTTCCTTTAGAGAATACTCAAGGACTCAAGGAAGCCTCTGAAAGCAGAATCTCTTGTGCAGTGGTCTAAAAACGGACAGTGTTAAACCCCTGTCACAGAAGGAAGTTTGCTGAGATCCAGCAGAACAATCGGAATTTGTAATTTTTGTAAAAAAGTAGTGAGATTTGTAAAAATGTGGGCAGCCCTTTTACCTGAAATTATCATTTACAGGAGGACAATGGCTGTCCTGAAACATAAACTTGGTCCCACAGGATGCAAGAACAGTCTCAGTGACTTGTCTTTTGATCTTGCTGTTGCTAATTGGCTCTTTTTTAAACTTCCCACCATTACTCCTACATAATCCAGCTCCTTTTCCAGCTTCTCTCTCCCATCCAGAGGAATGCTCCTGGCAGCACACACTGCTCTGGAAACACAGCTCTATATTCTGTGTCTACTTCATCTCTGACACTAAACATTTCTGGGTACTGACCTCCTGTGTTTATGGATCCTTCATCGGACTCAATGCTTCAACCAAGTGTATTTTAAACAAAACATTAGCTCTTTCTGCCTGTAGACTACCCTGTTTAGCTTCAATTTTCATTTTAACTTCATACAGTCCTTTAGAACAAATCAAATTCTCAGCAGACACCCTCAGTTTCAATAGTCTGTCTTCATGGGGAGAGATTCCTGAGCCAGATATTTTACAGAGGGTTTGGGGGTAACACTGACTGAGCATCAGCTTTTAATTTAGAGGTTTTCATTCTTAGCCTTCAGCCCACTGGTGCAGCTTTTGCACAGCATCTCTCTGTGATGTCTTGTTGTGTTGCATTTTTGGGCACCATCACGCAGATCTGGGCACGTGGGAGGTATTCTCTCTTGCTTCTGCTTTTCCAGTTGCAAGGTCTTGCAAAACAACTGTATTTCCTACAGCTGCTGCAGCATTTCCAAACTCCTGAACATAATGTGAATCTACAAATCTTCACATATTTCACATTGGCTACTTACAGAGAGCTCTGAAGAGTCTCTTTAAAACTTTCTTCTTTCCTAGTTTCCTTTCCTGACAGCACATCCTTCCCCCCTTCTGGTAATTCCATATTGTCCCTTATGACTGCCCTAGCTTGACTAAACAGATTTTTCTATCTTATCTTCCTGGGATCTTTTCTGTATCTTTGGATCTTTGATCTGATCCCTTAAAATGGAATCTCTGAAATGTCTTAGTTACTTGACTGATCCGGTATTTTAAGATCAGCTAAAAATTCTTCAAAGGATTCCTCCTTCAGCATTCTTATATGAAACCCATGTCTTTCAAAAGTTCAAGGTTCCTTGGGAGTACAATGTTCCTTCAAACTCACTTTCTGTAGCTGCATGGATTGCCCTCTCACCTTGGCTTGGTTTCATGCCATTAAAAACTTTGATAGCTCCTACTCCTGCAATATTCCAGAAAATACTTGTGAGCTTCCTTATGATTAATCCAGGCACTGTATATATGTTTCAAAGCACGGTGTGAGTCCTTTCAAGGGAACTGCAATATTGCCAGTGTGTTTTAGAGTCTCTAAAAGCCCCTGAAGGGCTATCACTTTTTCCTCTCACTTTCAAATCTCTTTTTTTCCCCACTTAATTCCTTCCCCTCTTTCATATTCTACTCCTGTTACCATGTGGCACTTGGTTTACACTCACAGTAAGACTTGTGTTGGAATTATGGTGCAGAGGGTGTGAGCAGCCAGAGAGCACTTGCATTGCACTCAATCTGGCTTTACTCTCTTCAATCTCCATGTATCTAATTACTGACTAACCAGCTTAGACTCCTTCAGCCTCCTCTTAGATATGAGGCCCTAGAGATCCAACATCTGCTAATTACATCTCTGAGTTTTAACTTTTATTATGTTCAGAGGCCCACAGACTTTCCAGCAGAGACACAAATCTAAAATCTCCTGTCAGAGGGTTTGGGGTTTTTTTCTTTTTTTTTTTTTTTTTTTTGAGTTATGGTACCACAGCTCAAACCCCATGGCTTTACAGCAAAGGGGCAGCAGGGGAGGAAGATGGGGATGAGGCCCAGCAAGAGACCAAGAGAGTCCTAAGAACAGAACACAGCAACCTAAAAGCCAAAACCAGCTGACAACCCTAAGGGCAGTTTGTGATTTCAGTGAGAGGTTGGTCTCTGCCAGCCCTGCAAATCTACTTAGCACTGCTCCTTCCATCTTGCAAGGGTGGGATGATGTGGTCAGTGTTGTACCCTCATTGCAGAAAAATTCTGGAGCCCTTTTCAACTTTCAGTGCCACTCTTCATCACTTCTGTCATCTCCAACTTAAATCTTCCCAGTAAAAGTAAAAGCTGAGATTTTGAGAGCCATATTTTTGGAAAAATTGGAGCATTCAACATTTTTCGGTCTAATAAAAGATTCCCAGGTGGTAATTATTCCACTCACAGCAGTAAATATGTGCATGGAGAAAATGAGGATTAAAACCATAGATAAAGCTGAAATGCCAAAAAAAAAAATATTTTTTTTCTTGCAAATGTTTTGTATTTTTCTTGAAGAGCTGCAGAGCCACTGTTCAATGCCTGTTTCTAATTTGGGCGATTTGTTCCTGTGAGTTATAACAAAAGCAAAAGGGGGAAAAAATAAATGTGCACAGCAGTATGTTTTGAATTGTAAGATGTCCAGAAGCTTTTGTCTGCCTCGCAGAGTGTAATCACAGGGCACTGAAACAGCTCCAAAGCTGGTAGGGTGAGGTTCGCAGCCCTTGCAGAAGTAAGGACATGGCTGGATGCAACCTCTGGGCAAGGAAAAAGGAGAGGGCTCATACAAGATCACGGGAGGGGGAGTGAGTGTTGCTCCCAGTGCTGCTGAAGTGGGCCCTATAAACAGCAAATTCACACCTCCTCCCAGTCCCAATGTGACAGGTGAAAGGAATCAGTTTTCCAGCTCTTTGAGAAGGAAGTGTGGGCTGAGGCCCACGTGGAACACCATGGGTAGGTTTGGCATCCGTGTTCCTGAGCAGGAGCTGATCTCCTGTACAGCAGGAGGGCATGGTCCACCCGTGCTCCTCATGTCTCAGCTGCCTGAGGTGGCCCTGGAGCAGAAGGATGACACCCAGCTGGATCTGTGCCTCCACAGCCACCACGCTGATGGATTCCATCCCTCGGACAACGGCTCCGGCTGAGGAGTCATTTATGGCTTTCCAGGGCCTTCTGAGGAACCTGAGAAGTTCAGAGGTCTGGGTTCAACTCCTCTTGCACATCCAGCTTTCTGAGAGAGAAAACCAGCCAGGAACTGCTAGCACAGGACTGCTCCCACTATGCAGGAGGTGGGTGAGGAAGTGTGGGAGGCAAAAGGAGAACACTCAGCGGAACAGAAAGGTGGCAATAATCAATAACAAGAAGTGCTTTTGCAGACCACGAGCGATTAAGCTGTGAACTCACTCCCAGATGAAGCTGCAGATGCCAGAAATGTCAAAAGATTAAAATCAGAACTGGGTGTCCTATACATATAAATCAAGAAAACCAGAATCTAACAAACAATTAGAACGTAATTTGGGGAATAGGAATTGTGAAAGTTTCTTCTGCAGGTTTAAACCAAACTCTGTCATTGCTCAGGATGAGAGAGCCCCAGTGCAGGAGGGCAGAATATTCCACATCCACCTACTAGAAGGCTGCTCTACCTCCACCAGAAGCATCTGGCTCCAGTTTGTAGCAGGTAACTGCATTCAGTTGTATGTGATCCAGTCTCCAATTTTTTTCCTCCAAATTACAGTTAAGCAATCACTATGCACTCATATATATGTATTTGTGTGTACCATTGCCATATGCATAGTTCTATACATAGTTGTTGTTACAGTAGGCTCTCAAAAGTAAATAATTCTGAAGGATGTGGACCTACCAGCATGTCACATCATGACTATTTTATTTTTATCCGTCTTCTCCATTGATTTAATTACTCTCCAGCTGCTTCAGGACGAGTATTTGCATCTTTGAGACACACTGCATAATTTCTGCTTGCAGCACAGCATCCTCCTGACTTACAGAGCTGCTTCTTATTTATAGCATTGGAGGCAGGGCTGCCTTGCACTTGGCATTGTACTAACAGGAAAAGAAATAGAAGGTTCCTGACCAAAAGAGTTCTTCATCCTAGTAAGACAACGGGTTGGTACAAAAATCAAAGTGAAAAAGCCCAGTCTGAGACAGTCAGGGCCTAAGTTTCACATCAGGCAGTTACAAATCCAGTAATAAGCAATGCCTACAATACAGTGGCTGTCTCACCATCTTTGCTTTATATTATACAATTTTTTTACAGGTGGAACACTCGGTGATACTTGTGGGTGTCATAAGTGCAATTTATGCCAGAGAGCTGCAATGCAGGTGGGAGAGATGTGACGCTGAAAAGAAAGGGCAGTTTTGCTCTTATTCCTTCAGCCTGTTTGGGATACTGAAAAAAAAATCCCAGAATTTAAAAAAGCAGAGTAAAAAGGCAAAAGCCAGAGCTTACAGGCTTCTCTCTCTGTTTTGTGAGGGTTTTTGTCTGCTGATTTCCCAAGCTGCCCCTTCAGCAGCAAGACAAGGCTGCTCCTCTCGGTTTATGAGTGTATCAACTTTACCAACAATGTCACGGGGAGTTATGATTCTTATCAATAATAATTTATCAGTTTCTACAACTTCCAGACACTTTCCAGGCACAAAAGAAAGCAAATCTGTGCTCTTGGGGGTGTATTTTTACACAGGTTTTGCTCCTGAGGGTTTACACTCCTAAATAAATATAAAAAATATGAAACACTGCAGGAGAAGAGTGAAAGCACAAGACATAATAAGCATCCAGGTGCTGTGTATCCACAGCCTGGAGATCTTAACAGAGCTGTACTGGGGCAGAGGATACTCCTGCTGCCTCAATCTGCTGGCAGGTGCAGGAATCTTGTAACAGCAGCGAGAGCAGCAGGCTAATCACTGCTGACTCACTAGGGCAGGCACGGATCATTAGACTCCACTCTGAGCAGGACATCATTTTGTCATTTGTTTGTCAAACACTCTTCTCAGGAGCAGTGACCTGTTAACTCTGTGTGTGGATTTGGTTTCAGACAGGTTTTGGAGACAGGATGCTTGTTCCTGTCGTGTGGAGCCAGGGTCCATCCTTGTCAGGGCAGGTTTTGCTGCATCTACAGAGCCCTTGACCAGCAGTTTAACTTGCTGCTGGAGGGATGTGAAGCCGACTGGGATTGCTGCCAGGGGACAGGATATGATACAGAACCACAGTGTCCTACATGTACACCCAGTCCAGCTGCAGGAAAAGCCCCTGTCCAGCATAATGCCAGGGGACAGGATATGATACAGAACCACAGTGTCCTACATGTACACCCAGTCCAGCTGCAGGAAAAGCCCCTGTCCAGCATAATCCCAGGACACGCCAAGTTGGAAGGGACCCACAAGGATCATCCAGTCCAACCCTCAGCCCTGCACAGGACCATCCCCAGAGTCACACCCTGTGCCCCAGAGGATCATCCAAACCCTCCGGGAGCTCTGGCAGCCTTGGTGCTGTGCCCACTGCCCTGGGCAGCCTGGTCAGTGCCCAACCACCCTCTGGGGGAAGAACCTTTCCCTGAGATCCAACCTGACCCTACCCTGACACAGCTCCCTGGGTGCTGTCCCTGGTCCCCCCAGAGCAGAGCTCAGTCCCTGCCCCTCCTCTCCCTCTCCCCAGGAAGCTGGAACTGCAGTGAGGTCTCCCCTCAGCCTCCTCTGCTCCAGCTGAACACACCAAGTGCCCTCAGTGTCCTCACACGGCTTCAAGTCAAGGTCCTTCACCACCTCCTTTTGATGCTCTCTAATGGCTTCACATCTTTCTTCCTTATATTGTGGTGCCCCAAACTGCCCCAGTATTGCAGGTCAGAGCAGAGCGGGACAATCCCCTCTCTCACCCTGGGGTGCTTTTCCTGATGCCCCCCAGGACACAGTTGGCCCTCCTGGCTGCCAGGGCACTGCTGACTCGTGTCCAAGGACCAGGATGGATCAGATGGGTCTAATTCAAGGTTGCCTGAAGCAGAGGGGAAGAGACCTGCAGGGTGATAAAACTGCACTTGCTCTTCCCCCTCAGTCTGAGCTGATTCCAATAACCAGGGCAGGGAGTGCTCTGGGCACAGGGCCCAGCTGGCACATCTGTGCCAGTGAACCTTCTTAGCCCCCAGAGGGGAGCAGCTGCCTGCAAACTGCCTGTTAGGAACTGCCCTGCAAGGAATCTTGCTCCCAAACAGTGCTGGGAGTGATCAGGGAAAACAGGCTGACACAGGCTGAAGCAAGGCAATGACAGTTTTGGTAGTTCAGCAGCAGAGGTGACATTCTGGGAATGGCTCTGGACATTCTGGTTTGTCAGCATAGGTGCTGCCACAAGGCCTGTAAAGTAAGAAATGTAAGCTACAGAGAATATCTGTAAGAGAAGTCTCACTGTGCACACTGAGCTAGACTTATCTCCAGGAAATCAAGGGAATAACAGAATCATGGAATCACCTACGTTGGAAAAGACCTCTGAGCTTGAGTCTAGCCTTAACACTACGGGTAAGCTTGGTCTAGTACCTTCCAAGACTCCTTTTCAGTGTTTATTTTTGGTAAAATTATATTTGTATTGCACACAGTGTCATCTTAACCTAAGCACAAACACTGAAAGTTATATGCTAAGCTCATAAATAACTTACTCAACCTGATTTTTCATTTCTTCCACATGCAGAGCTCTAGTTTGCTGTTTCTGCTGTTCTTCCAGCTTTGAATGCTTCTTTTGTTGATTACTGTAATATGCTTGTAAATGCGTAGAGCTGCCTTCTGCCATGAATTGGCTGAGCCTGTGGCAGTGGATGCAAACTCCATCCCCAGTTCCTTAAAAATTCTTGGTGAGTAAGATATCCTTTTTCATCTGCATCATACCTTGAAACAGAAATGCTCTCTTTAAATATTCATGTGTTCCCCAAAGAAAGGCAGTACAGATGTCCTTAAGTGACTTAACAGCTTAAATCTCACTGACTTCCCTTCCTTACAGAGGTGCCACAGCACAGTGAAAATGAATGAGTGGTTTTATATGAGGCTCAAAAGATAGGGCTTACACATTGTAATCACAGAGTCACTCCTAAAAATATTACCCTGAGGACCAAATTGTCAGAAGTGTTCCCCAGCTCTCAGTACTGCAGCCTTTCAGTGTCTGGATGGAGGTGCAGAGAACTGGCCTCCTAAAAATCCAGTCTCGAGCGTCTCAGACTGGTCACACAAGTCTGAGATGCTCAGAATCGTAATCACCCTTCAGAATACACAGGCTTAGCTTCATAGTTTCCATGTTTTCTTAGGTTTAAATCCTTCCATGGGCTTTTTCCTCTGCAGTTTCTTCCCCTGCTAGTGCTCTGATGCATGGTAATGCCTAATTTAGCCTCAGCTTCACTCTAATTCCTTTATTCAAGTTACAGACATATCAGGCACGTAGGAGATTTTAGCTATTCTGTGAAAGGAGTGACTGATGGGAGTGAAGTTATGCAGCACATAACTACATGAAAAGGACACTCTCCTGTGTGCCATGGCATCCATAAGGAATAAGAATAGAAAGTAAAATCTAATGGAGAAGAAAATAATTCAGAGATGAATCAGTGCTAAGAAAAATCTATACAGTCAATGCAGTTTGAAACCAAAATGCAATACAATCAGATTCTATGTATTAGTGTGGGGTTTTTTTAAATAGACCTGTAATGAAGGTAGCTTTTTTATATAATGTCACACACAGCTGACATCTATGCCACTGCAAACACAGATGATAGCACAGCTCCTCTTTGTTGAAGGCAGACAAGTTTTCCCCACTTCACAACAAATTACTCGTCTATAAAAACGCTTCATGGTATTACTTGAAATCTTTACACAGCATGAAATTGCCTTGCTTTCTTTTGTTATGTATTTGGGATGCAGCATTTTTCTTTTGACCGAATCCCATTTATTTGGGCTGCAAATACTGTAAGTTAATTCAGTTCTCAGAGAAGGAGAGGCTGGTAGCTCTGCCTTCAGCCAGCTGTGCAGTGTGGACTGTCCACAGATCTCCTCCATGGGAGATCTGTCTGCAGTTCCCACCTCACCTGAGACATCCGGAAATGACAAATTGAGGTGGGGCATTTGTGTGTATAAAACAAAAAAAAAAAGATGAAAAAGAAGATAATTTAACCAATGACCTGAAGTGCTGCCCAAGACAAAAATGCATGTTAAATTAAAGGGATCAGTAATACTGAAGCCAGGAGAAAGTCCTGTCTTCTAATTCATTGGAGCCTGGTGGATCTAATTGAGCTTAGCCCGATAAGACACATCTTCCTGTAACACAGTGTCATGATCTGAGGTCACAATCATAACAAAATAAAAGATTTCTCGAGCAGTGCAATCTATTGCCATTCACTGCACCACCAAAGGCTCTGTAATCCCATAAAAGATGCATTACTGCAAGAACTAATCATTTAGAGTTGTCATACCTTGCCCAAAGCTGCTCGGATTCTTCCAGGGTGATTGGAATGCCAAATGTGAACTAGAATTTCTTCAAGTCCCTTGGCTGTATAGTGCCATTTCCCTCACTGTCAAATCCTTGGAAACTCTGGAATGTAGAAGAAATCATCACTAACAAGAACCAACAAGTCTGACAAAGTGTTTGATCTCTCTATAAGCTTAATAAATAATGGGAATTGAGAAAGAAACTTGAAATGATAGAATCACAGAATGGGTTGGGTTGGAAGGGACCTTTAAAGGTCATGTAGTCCAGTCCCCTGCAGTGAGCAGGGACATCTCTACTACATCAGGACCTGCAGATTTTCTCTCCAATTCATTCTGTATCTAACAGGAATTAGATTTTGGGTTGGGTTTTGGTTCTTTGGTTTGCTGGTGTTTTTACCACTCATCTGGTAAACTGAGATGACCAGCACTGCTGCCTGATGTGCACAGTTAATGAAAAAATTACATTCATTTTTTTCCCTGTGCTAATTTGCTGCCCAAATATTGCAACTACTGGAGAAGTTTAAAAAGGTGGGAATGTTCTTATAGGACAGTTTTGTGAGGATCTTTTTGCATCTTGTTTCACTGTGTGGGGCAACACTGAGTGCCAGCATAGGAGAAGGTCTTTGTGTACAGCACATGGTCAAACAGGCCTCAGATGGAGCCCATTTACAACAAAAACATTAAATAAAACTAACAATATTAAAATAAGAAGAAAGTTTTAGAAATAACCAACATGTAATCAACACCACAAAAATTGTATATTATTCAAAGGGTGGAATTTTTTTTAATCACGCAGTAAATTTTTATCATTAATGAGCTATTTTGCAAGGGTCTCTTTGAATATTTATGGATCTGAAGATCAACATTGCACGATGTTCTGAAATCTATTAGTGCTGCTTATTTATTTAAAGAAAACATTCTTCTTACCCTTCCTAGGTCGTGCCATCTGGTTCTTGCTTTGATAACAAGATAGTAATGAGCGTGATCACAAGCTAGCTCTGCATCCCTTATCATCTGGGTTTTTTTCGCAGAAAAGGAAAAAAAATAAAATAACTGACTATGTTTTACCTTAGTGGGAGCTTTAATCTCCACAAGTTTCCTTCCCTTTTGTTGTTCTTCATGGGAGCGGTGATTTTGTTTTCTAGTTTCTAAGATACCCATTAAAGATTGTTACTTTGCATCTGTGTAAACTTAATTCCTTAAATATTGCCTTATTTCCCTAGCTGCAGGTTAGCAATGATGCTTTAAATTCTGTAATTCCCTATTTATTTTCAAATCAATGCTGTTCAATTCTCCCTCAAACTCAAGAGCCAGCAAGGATCATTTACACACATAGAAGGAAATGTTAATTATCTTAGAAACAATTATATCCTGGAGTGACTCCAGGAAGATTATCCTTGATTTACATCAACAGCAAAGAGCAAAACTAACTTTGTGAGTCACCAAGGCATGGCTAGAAATGGGGAGTCAGACTCACATTTGAAAATTCAGCCACCATTTTGTGGCTAAATTTTTTTGCCTGAATTTTAGCACATTCCTCTACTTTAGGTGCTTGAGAAGATTCCGAATTTTCCCCACTCCCACTTCTTGAGAGAAGATTCCATAAAAAAGCAATTGGCCCACAAAATAGTCTAAAACCTTAAATGTGAAAATGCAAGTGCTCTTAAGGCTTTCAATAACCGTATTTTCTTTGTTGGACAGCAAGAAGTACTTGAAATGAGGAAATTCTGTAGCAAAATTCAAAATGTTTCACTTTCTAGCTCAGTCCAACCTGAAAGCACAGTTGGTCTCAGATTCCAACTGGTAGCAAGACTCAGTCATCATTTGGGAGGTTGAGGTTGGATATGGGAAAGACTTCTTAACTGAAAAAGTGGTTAAGCAATGGGAGAGGCTATCCAGGGAAGTGGTGGAGTCACCATCCCTGGGAATGTTCAAAAAATGAGTAGATGTGGCACTCTGTGATACGGTTTGGTGGTGTTTGGTCAAAGGTTGGGCTCAGTGACCGTGGAAGCCTTTTCCAGCTTCAGTGATTCTGTGATCACCACTTTCCCTTCTTGCTTTAGACTGTTGTCCTCGATTCACTCAGGGAAAAAAGGAAAACAAACCAGGCAGACAAATACACTACCAGCAATGCTGTCAGAGACAAATAAAAACTGGGAAATAAGCCTATGTGTACATATCACATCGGCCCTGCCACAGCAGAGAGGAGCTGCTGATCAGGAGCTTTTTCAGTCCTGGTGTATCTTGTCATTATTTTTATGAATTTGTCTCTGTTTGCATAGTTAAACAGAGTTCCACACTGAGCGTTTAGGATGAATTTTTTATCGCTTAGATGTCGTTTATCATTAAATTTGAGCTCAGAGTTTAAAATTCCAGGCATTTCGAGCTGCATCACTTCTCCCAGGATGGGAAACTGCAGAGTTTTTCTCTCTGTCCTCCACTGTGCCTCAGTTCTTCTGCACATCTCACCTGCCCTTGTCTGCCCTGTGTTTGACCTCAGAGATTCTGGTAGTTCTGGCATTTTAACCTAGATTCAGTGGATTCAAGGTCTAATTTAATGGAGTCATAAACCACTGGGAACTTGGTAAAGCCATCCAGATTCAGCTTGATAGAGACTTATGTTAATACTGTATTTTTTAATTTATCCCCAATACAAATATTCACAGAGAATATTCATTCAGGTTACTGTAGGGGCTGCACAACCTTTTCTTTCTTACCTGTGAGATGGCATAAGCCACGGAAGAACCTCCTTAATTTCTTGGGTGTGGAACAGCAGACAGAATTCCTGCTGACTGTACATGGAGGTCAGGTTCCTTCCCAACAAACCAAGTGTGTGCAGGAATTCCTCAGATGGAGCAGAAAGCTCTCCAAGAACTGCCAAATTCAAGCACGTTGATGCCTTCACAGAAGGTAGAATAGGTGTCCTAACAAGGAATATTTAACTTAATTTTCCAGGAATCTAAATTTAAATAAGAACATTTAAATTAATTTAAACTTAATTATTTAACTTTATATATTTAACACACCAGCTGCATATTTTCTTAAGATAAACAACAAAGGTTTGCTCTAGGCTTGGTTTGGCATCAGGCAAATATTTTAATGCAGTTTAAGGATATAAGGCATTTGCAGCACTTAGGAGAGTAAAGTGCAGCCTTATTGCTTTCACACCAAGCTTGTATAGAACTGAGCAAAAGTAGGGAGCATAAAAAATCCACTCCTATATACATTCACAGATTAACCTCCACTTCCCAAAAGTACTAAGAGGTACCTCATTTCTACCCATGAATCATTAGAAACCCTGTAATGAGGAGAGAACTTACATTCAAACAGACACAAAATATTCAAACAATTTAAAATGGTGCAATTCTTCAGAAAACTTTAGTGCTGATCAGCTTTAACAGGGATATCCAAGCTGCTTTAAAAGAGGACTCCCTTCCTGAATTCTCCCAGGGAACAGGGATGGGATGAAGTGAGTAAAAGTGTAACAACTGCACCTTCCCTCCTCTGTAAAACGTGATTTTTTTTTCTCTGTGCATATCCACAGTGAGAACTCAAGGAGTACATTCTAACAGTAATTACAGAAAATAATAAACAAACGCAGAAAAGCTGGAAAAACCTTGACTAAGATCACTGTGGTGCAAACCTTAGGGACTAAGAACATCTTCTGAAAGATCATTCTCATGAATAGGACTGTTCCATGAATGAGTAGAACAGAGATATTCTTTTCTAATTGCAGAATCTTTAATAGCTACTCTCACAAAAGGAGGGGAAAAAATAACTCAGAGCTTATTTTCCTGGCAGAGGCTGCAGAGGAGGCAATTAAGACAAAAACCCCACATTTTTGCCTTGAGAACTGAATGTATTTAACTGGGAGTTTCTGAGAACACAGAAGACTTGAAATCCAGCAGGATTTTTAGAGTCGCTTCCCCACCAGCTCCTCCAGACCAACTTTTAAAACAAATGTTTGTACCAAAATAACTCCTAACTTCAGAGCCAAAAGCAAACCATGGCTCCATACTTTATCCCACAGACCCCCATCAGCTCATTGTTCACTGGGATATTCCCCAGCAGTCATGGAGTGATATTCAGCATCACTGACTCCGTGGTTTGGGCTGTTCCACAACGTAGCTCCTGTCCCATTCAATCTCCCACCTGCAAGAAGAACATCAGAGGGTAGCAAATGTATATATATATAGATATATATTAAATATATCTAATAGATAGCACAGTCATATGACCCAAACAAACCAAGAAACCCTGTACTCATTACAACAGCAATCCCATCCTGGCTAAGCCTGAGCTGTTCCAGGAGATCTGCCATCAGAATATCCCTGATTAACAGAGAATCACCCCCAAAACTCTTTTGCTTGATGTTGTGTTTTGGAAAGACTCATTCTCACACAAACAGCAACTTCCTACTGTCACAAGTTTATTATCCCACAGCCCAGCAGGATCAGCAGCTTCCCAGCAGGGCACCCGTGTACTTCCAGTCCTGAAGGGCTGAGGCACTTTTTAGGCCATAGAAAAGCTATTTTGGTCTCTGTTAGAGATCTGATTCCTCCTGCTCATTGTGCAGTGATACTGTAAGAACCTATTTTGCCTTCCTTCCGGGGAAAAAGAGAAAAAGCACCTTGTGTAGCCCCTGGAGCATTTTAGAACTCTCCTACAACGCATGAGTCATGTGGAGGAGTGAAGTAATTCATGACAGATTTTAAAATGGGAAAAACTTGCAAGGAGAAATGTACACACTGACAATCCACTACACCCTCCTCCTGACTGATAAGAAAAACACCAAGGTAATGGTCTGTTTCTTTCCAGAAACATTCCTGTAAAGGAATATTTCTTTTATTTCTACAAGATTTGCATATACGAGCCTATACAACTGCTGCAAAGCATCACAAAAAAGTTCTCTCTGCATCATTTTAACTTCTAATTTTACCCTTTAAATCCTATTCCACATTACAGACATCCAATATCCTCCCCTTTTTTCAATTCCAGTTTCTATTGAAGTATAGTCAAGAACATCTGTACTCATATTATCTTCCCACTAAAGGTTATAGGAAGAAAATCAGGTCTCTTTTTCTGTAACTACAGACTCTAACCCAGTGAATGACAAATCACTGAGAAATAAAAGTTAGGAGGGTTTTTTTTCTTTGCCTTTTGGTTTCTGAGACTTACTTTATGTTAAATGTGGGTCACACTTCCTTTTACAACTCTGAGATATAGTAACATATGGAAAGAAAAGCTGTGATTCTCAAAATTGGCAAAAGCTTTAAATACAGACAAAACACTGTTTTGATTCTTGATTTAAATGAAAGAGCTGACACACTCATTTTCCCTGACATTAACCTGTTTCAAACATCTTTTGTGAGGCTACTGGATGTAATGGTGCACTTATTTTGGTGGATACATTATTAGCTGGCTATACTCACAAACTTCTAAACTTCTAGACCTGAGTGAAGAAAAACCTGAATATTACGACAGCCAGCCACAAATCATCTCTTCTCCTTGTCTTACTTCTAAAAGAAAAAAAGACAGCAGAAAATAATAGTAACATAATGAATAAAGTACCTCTGAGAAAAATTAGAGGCACAACACAGAAGTTAAAACAGGCCTTGAAACCACTGGTAAAACTGCTGTTGACTTCAGAGGCATCAGAATTTTACCCCCAAAAAATCTAAATTTAAATCATAAATATAAAAGAAATGAGAAATGAATAATTACTTACTAGCTTTAGTCTGCACTCAGGCTTCCACCCTGAGCAATTGGCTCAGATTCCACGAGCTTAATTTTTTAAGAGCTGAAAATTAAAACCTTTACTTGCAGTGCCTTGAAATCAGGGAAAATTACTTAGGGGGTAAGGCAAGTAGCTGAGGGGAAAACATGTGCTCCCAAATTATGAATATATTCCTCTGGTATTCATTCCTGAGCAACAGTAAACCAGTGAGGACCAGATCCTCATTATATAGGTGGACAATACATCTATATCTACACCAACAGTAAACCTTGCTGTCTCACTGGGATTCTTGATACTCTAATAAAACCAGCAATTACATTATAGACAAGAGCATTTCAGCATTCTCTAGTAGCAACATTCCACAAAAACTTGTCACTTTTTTCCGTGAAAGGACTGGTTGCTGTCAGCTGGCTTTCTACACAGAATAGAAGAAGCTGCTGGACATCACTACTATAAAATCATCCACTATAATTTAGGATACAATATAATTCCAAGACTGTAAGGATTTGGAAGTGCTGAGGACAAGGGTAAACTCAAGGCAGAGCAATCAGTCAGCTGCTTTTTGCAATCCACAGCAACTACCTTTGGATCCCTAGTTAGTTCACATCCCACGTTTCATTTTCCCTCTTGGGTCTGGAGCCAAAGAGCTACAGATAGAAACGTCACCCATGTGCTAAAAATCATATCACTGATCTCCTCCTCATTTCACCAGTAGCCTTTACTTGAAATAGAAAAGTTCTGGGTCTCCCAGGAAAGATTTTTTTTATGCTTTATTGTTGTAAATTTTTATTTTTTTTTTACCTCCCAGTATTGCCACAAAACCCAGATAACTCAGCCCTCTACCTGGTAACCCTAACTTCAATCTGCTCACAGTAGATCAAATTAAGTGTCATCCATTGACATGCCATGACCTTCCAACACATATTAGACAATAAAATAAGTTATATAATGGCCTTTTTTTGTTCGTTTGTTTAACATGCCGTTTTGAGTGCTAAGTATCTGAGCGTTTTATCCTATGGCTGAACCTGAAATTATACTGAAAATTATCTCTCTTCCTTACATTGACAGTAAGCCATTTAAATATAGTTCTATTCTGTACATCTTCAATTCTGTACAGAAAGTCAGGGAGCAAAAATTTGACTGTATTTTCTGAGACTATTTAAGCAAAAGCACCGAGTGACAGGCTAAGATTAAACTTCACCTGGAAAGTAAAACGTGCCAGAAGAAATGACAGCAGCTCATTCAGCAAACTGGAAGCAAAGTGCCATTTGTAGAATTTGCTGCTTCCACCTTTCCCCACAAGCCTCCGGGGCAAGATAGGATGGCTTCAGGATGGATTCTGAGCCCTGAACCTCACGCAGCTGCAGGGAGGTGGAAGGCACCATTCCTTCTGCAGTGCTGCTCTTCAGAGCAAGTTTGGGCATCTATTTTAGGGAATCTATTTTACCAAGGAACATTTTGATCCTCATCCCATGTCCCCTTCTCTTTTTTTTTTTTTTTTTTTATTTGCAGCCCCTCTACCTTTCCTATTGTGTCTCTCTTAGTGTTACCTGAGTTGACTGTGGAGGGGTCCCTGCTTTTCTTGTACTTTTCCACCTCCTGCTTCCCTGAAAAGTTGTAGTTGCAGCCCTTGCTGTTGCTGAGGGTTTTCTCCAAAGCTTTTAATTTCCTTCAACAGCTTTGGAAGGCCTGATTTGGATGTATTTCTTTACAACTATCCTGCAGAGCTTTGTCCTGGACTTTCCAACTGTTCCTACAGCGATTGCTCTTGCCATTATGTTTGTGTTAATTGTACAGATTAAAAGAAAAAATTCATTAAATAACTGAACAGCATAAGGAGTGCTAAAAATTTGAGAATAATTAGCAAATTATCATTCCTTTCTATGAATGTAAAGCTTCTGGATAAGCAGGCACATTTTATGTTCTGTTGAACAAGTATTTACCATCAGATCAAATGCTTAATAGTAGAGATAAGGAAATCTGGCTGCACAAATCCAATCAAAGCTGGAAAGAATCAGTCACAATAGTAATATTGGTGACTACAGTCTCAACTATTAGCACTTTTAACTAGAGAGAAAAAAAAAAGTGATAAAACTCTGCCAAAACTGCATAGCAGATTAAGTCATATTAAATTGTATGACTAGATTGTTGTCCTGTGTTGAGTGGCTCACAAAAGGCTAAGTGTTTGTCTCATTTAAAGGCAGAGGATTGTTGAGAACCTTGCAGGGAGGGGGTATTGTAATCCTGCACCAAAGTGGAGTCACACACACAAACTGTGATCCCTGACACAGCTGCAGTTACCATCTTCCTGAGCTTGAACCAGATCAAACATCAGAGGAGTCCCAAGGTGCAAAGGTCTGTGTTACTTGCCCAGTTCCTTGAAGAGCCAGGACAGTGAAGCCAGAGTTCCTACTGTGCTCTTTGGCAAAGGAGGTGGAGTTTGGCATCCTCCTTCACTGACATGCCTCACACCTTTGGTGCTCCACAGGCAAGCAGCTAAAAGGTGTCCTCGTGCTGTCAGCTGTAAAGAAAAATCACACAGAATCACAGACTGGGTGAGGCTGGGAGGGACCACAGCAGCTCATCTGTTCCAACCTCTCTGCTCGAGCAGGGTCATCCCAGAGCACATGGCACAGGGCTGTGTCCAGCACCCCCAAGTCCTTCTCCCAGGGCTGCTCTCCATCAGTTCATCCCCATCCTGGCTTGACACCAGGGGTTGCCCCAACCTTGGTGCAGCACTTATTAAACCTCACAAGTCTTCCACCAAACTCTGCTGAGCTTGCAGGGTCCAAGAACATCCCAGCCCAGTGGTGCACAAACCTGGCTGCATGTACATCGTGGGTTTTTTTATCCTTAGTGCACTGCCAAAATCTGAGGAATGCATCATCTGCAGAGTAATAAAAGAACAATGAAATCTCAAGGACTAACTGTTCAATAGCTTCTGGTGCTGTACAAATGCCTCAGATGTGAGTTGTACCCAGACAGCCAATGCAGGAGAAAAAGCAGCAGGTAGAATGAGTTTGTTCAGCCTAACAGTGACAGAACACACGTTGTTGCATTAGCTCCCAGCAACATTTCAGCCTTCTAGATTATCACACTGCAGTGTAAACAGCAGCAACCAAAGCTGAGGTCCCAAAGGTGTGTGCCACAGGTGTCAGATCTGGATGGGAGGAGGGCTTGCAGCCCACGTGCTCTTAGTGAGTGTACTGTTAACAAGAAATATTAAGAAAAATATGTGTTTTGTGCCCCCTCTTTTCCTCTCCCTCATTTCAAAGCAATTTCCCTTCCTGCATAAAACTGCAGAGAGATATTCACCTGAGGGTCTTTAGACAACTGGGAAGAGTTGGAGGTTTCATTATGTCTTTAAAGACAAGTTGAGATTCTCTCTCCTACAATAACCTGCATGAGATCTGTTTAACTCCTCAGTAACTGGAACAGTTCTGGAGGGTTTAACTCCAGCTCTGTAAGCAGGCACATCACTAAGACAACAATCTTTCTGGGAAAAGCACATGAGAGGGGAAAAATAACTAAAATTTTTCCTACCCCCTTCATTGATTTTCCCATGTGACTGGTTGTTGTAGGGGGAAAAAAAAGCTGTCTTTAATAGTTGCTGCCTGCTGTATCACTCTGTCCTTCAGCCTTTTAATTACCTCATCAACAGTTCTATTCTGGGCATATTTGTTAGCTTGATCTTCAATCTGTTTGATTCTAAAATTGAAAGATTGTGCTTGAAGACAAGTCACTTATTTCGTAGTTTCAAACATTTGATTCAGCAATAATGAGCAGGACTGCTTTAATGACATGCAAGACATGGAAGAAACTTCTTAGATGCAAACCAAAATGATAGGTTGGTCAAGTTAGAGCACGTATTGATTTCCAAGGCCTATGTTGTGCAAACATTTCCTTTAGAGAATATAAATAAATAAATAAAAATTGACTGATACTGTTCTGAATTATTTCTTTTGCAAATGGAGATCCCAGACCTGCAAATCACAGGCTTAGTTTCTAATGAGCCCCAGTTTCTACATCAGCTATGGAGCCACCTTGATCCTTTAATACCTCCTCAGTTAACATGAGATGGCTAAGCTAACATGAAAGAAGTTAATGAAAGTATTACCATTGAATTTATAAGGAAAAAAAAATCTATCTTATGACATTTTCTCTCTTCCTGGATCCTGAGTAAATCAACTTCCATGCTTTTTCCTTTTGGAGGAATGGCCATGACACCTTTCTTTCTCAAACTCTATAAAGAAGTCCATAGATATGGACTACATACCCTCCTGACTGAAATACCACAAGCTTCATCAATAAACCATTAAAATAAATAACAATTAAATATTTAATAATTTTAAACACAGAAAGAAATTAAATGAAAGCATATGTAATGTGTCCCACTTGTATCTATTTTACATCCATTATGGATTTACTGTAGCCCATGAAAAGGAAAGTTAGAACAATTATTCCTGTTAAATTTTAGAGCATGCATTTCCAGATAAGCAAAATGCAGAAATATTCAGCCAGCCTCGTTTTATAGATTTATGAAGTGTGTTTTATACTATTCCCTAAACTTGAAGATAATCTTAACATTTTAACTCTTACTCTAAAAATATGCTAAGGAGAAGGGTTTTGCTTTGATCAGAGCAGCACACAGCAGATTAACTCTGAGCCTCCCAAAGGGATCAGGAGATGACAGTGACTGGTGACTCCCTCCCCAGGGTCTCAGATGGACTCATCTGCTGAAGGCACCTGCTCTTCTCAGATATCTGCTACCACTGTTGAATGCAAGGGGTTGCCAAAACATTACCAGCTGTTATATTCTCCTGCCTATCAACACAGGCCTTGCCAGGGACGTCCCTGAGAAAAGGAACAAAGGAATTACAGGAGAAGTGATGCAGGAAAACCCAAGTGTTCTTTATACACTGACTGAGGCAAAGGCTGGATGTGCCCTGGAATTAAATGGAGGATTACATGCAGAGTGTTATCTAAAATACCATCTTCCCTGTCAGGAATTCACACAAAAACTCTCTTTATCTACTGGCTTTATAACCTAGAAGCCAGATTAGACTGAAGAAAGGAGCTGCCATAAAAGCTCACAGAAAGGTATTAACCACTTAGTTGAGGACCTAAAATTACTTGGAATAGAGCTATACATCACAGGACCATAGAAGAGAGAAAACCAGACAGAATGGACCAAGCATGTGGGCTGTCAGCACATGAGCATAAGAAATGTGGTCTAAAGAAGGGGACCTGGAGGTTCTTATGGTTCTTGGAACATCCAGGAATATGACAATTCAATAAATTACACCTTATTTAGAGTTCTGCTGATAAAAACCTGTGAGAACATCAGTGCTGCAGTGGTAGGATGACTACTAGACATCAAACAACAGGGATAATAGGATTGAGATGTGAAGCTCTTGGAGATTTTGAGATCTTCTTCTCCTGAGGGTAAAAGAGCTGGTTGTAACTGGTTGAGTAATGATTGCAGCAGAACACAGGTTGTTCAGGAGGTTATCAGATTGTGTCAGTGACATTCTGTTGATGCCAAAAAATCTAGTGAAGGGGAAGTCTTTCTAAATTTTATCCTAATTAACACAGAGCAACTGCTTGAAAGGGAGAAACACAGCTGAGGCAGGAATGATGACGGAATGACAGAGTTTGTGACACTTACAAAAGGAAGGCAGAACAGGGGGGGAAAGTAGATTTCTGCCTTCTCAGGGAACTATGGTCTCATGGGACATGAGTCTAAAGGGAAAATGAGAGCTGGAGATGCATCAGTGAAACATATCATCACAGCATATACGATCAAAATAGGAAAGGCCAAAATACAATGGGAAATTCAATATAAAAAACCCACCAAGAGTAATGAGAATTCATATTACTTAATGAGAGGGATCAAGAAAAAAAATTGGCTTTCTATTTAACAAAGAAAAGACACTACCAACAGATTGCATTAAGGGAATGAAACACTTAAAGTCTCTTTTTGTATCTGTCTTTGATAAAGAGTCAAATATCAGCAGGCTGCTTGAACAGTGAATACCAATAATAAATAAGGAAAGAACAAATTACTGAATATTGCTGTGTGTTCATATCAGTTCTTAAGGAAGTAGCTAAAACTGTCTCCTAAATTTATGCAGAAATGCAAAGACACTACCTTGCTTCAAAAAGAGGGAAGAAGAACTGGAGAGTTACAGACATATTTCTAAGAAATCTATTCCTGCTTTCAGGCAGTAATTACAGAGTCACAAAGAGTTCAAAGCCTGTTAAGAGACACAAGAGTCACCAGGGATCCTTGAGATCTACCCTGATTTCGGGCAAGCTCATATTTTAAATTATATTCCCCTCCAACCCTCACCACTTTCACCTTGCTTTCCTAGGGAAATAAGAATAATGCCACCAGCTTTTTAATCCACATGTGTCAGTCTTTCCCCTAAATCTGGTGTCCATCTACCAATTTCAGTCAAACTGGAGAGGGGTGGAGCTCTTCAGATACAGTTATCACAAGTTTTGTGAACATGACAGTCACGAAACGGAGAGAGACTCTTCACTCTTCTGGCTGGGAAGGCAGAGACATTATTTTTTCCATTTATTAGCAGCCAGCCAAGCAGTCAGCATATGTGATTCTCTGGGCTGGCCATGTACTGTCTCCTGCCCAGCTGCTGCCTTGAAGTGCACACAGAGAGATGTTCTCCTTCTACCTCCACAGGCACATTTCCCAGCTGAGTGAGACACCAAACTCTACTCCCTGCACAACTAAGGTTGGGTTGCAGAGTTCTTCATGCAGGCCTGACAAACCTAACCCACCCATCTGCTCTGACACACCAGTCGTGGGTGCCAGGATGCTGGCTAAAGGTGTGGATAAAGCTCCAGATGGTGGCTCAGCAGAAATTAGGGACAGAGATATTTATTAGTGAGGTTGCTGATTAATCCTGAATTTAACGTACTGTGTCCTATGGACAGAGCTCTATTCCTCACTGCTGAGTCATCTGCATTTTTTGTGTCTTGCCAGCTCTCTGCTTTGACAGTCTTTCAGTAGAAGCGGCATTAGGCCTCAGTAAAAATAACTTTGTGGAATTTCTGAAAGATCTTTTGACCTCAAGAACAGGAAGGACAAACTCAGCCGGCAGAAAACAAGCAGGCTGATTTCTTGACTGAAGTACAGCTCATATTCTGCTTTGCAGCCAGTCTTGGAATGCATCTGCAGGAACACTCAGTACCCAAAAAAATACCACAGAGAAAGAGCCAACCATAAGGTCTCAGACATTTCCTGGTGTCTTGCAAAAGCAAATTTAGAAAGACTTTCAGAGACAGATCAGCCTGCTGCACGTTCTGAGGATTAAGATGAAGGACATTGTGGAACAGGATCTTTCACAGGTAGGAACACCTTAATAACTCCAACTTATTAAAGACCTTAGAGGTGCAAAGGTGTGGGAATACCAAGATTCCACCCTTTCCAGACCATCAGTCTGAAATCACCACTTCAAGTAGTAGTAGATGCTAGGTTTGCTTTTCTAGAGACTTCATGTAATATTACTTTTCCATTACTGGTCACAAATTCTCCCTAAAGAGAGAAGCAGACATAATTTGGCAAATGAGAGCCACACAGCACCCACTATATAATAAGGAAAGAGGTAACACTAAGATTCATAAGGATACTGGAGTTGAATTTCAGCAGTTTCAGGAGGAGGGCCAGAAGACTTGAAGGTTTGGAAGGTGTTGGTGCCAGAATCAACTTGGCCACAGATCACCACTGGGACAAGAGAAACTGAAGAGAAGGTTTAAATCACTGCTTATACTTAGAGAAGGAGTAGCTCATCTGACATACCTCCCAGACACTGACCAGTTAGAAACTGAACACCCAAAGATTCTGTCTTAAATTTGTCAGAAAGCCTAAACCTTTGTTCAGGGCCTCTTTCCTTGAGTTTGGGGCTCCTGACCCCCAGAGCTCAACCTGCAGCTGCACCCTGACCTACCTGCACTGAATGTGTTCCTCACGATAAAGGAGATTGTAATCCTTGTAAAAATATCCCAGAAGGCTTGTGTCATCCCAAGATCTCACTGGGAGAGACAGGAGGATTCCCAGTGCCTGAGAGGCCCTCAGAAGATGGGTAAAAGATGAAAACTGTGCCAAGAAATAGGATGTGGTCTTAGCTGTTAGTGACTAATTCATCTGCAAGTGTACAATACAAATGGGTTGGAAAAGTTCAAATCCTCTGTTTTAAGACAATTTTCATTAGCACTGGAGCTGGAGGTGGGTTTTCCTCCCTTGCCTGGAATGCTGCAGTTTCTTTGCCTGAATCAGGAGCGTGGTTATCACTGAGCAGTTTTGAGCACGGAAGGAGATGGAGCAGGAAGAGAGAACCTGTGGCAAGGCTGGGGGACAACAGAACAGGCACGTGGGCCTTTTGAGCCATAGGAATGAGCTGCCAGTCCTGATGTGTGGGTGCACAAAGAAACACACAAAGGTCACATCATTTAAGAGGGAACAAGGAAGTGTGAGGAGAATCTGGGGCAAGACAGGGCATACTTCTGTCTTGAGAGCTGTTGACAGAAATGTGAGCTTTGCATAAGGCATTCTCTTTTATGGAATACCAGCCAAAAAATGAGGGAAGACAGGCAGTGGATATGTTTCCACAGACATCAGAGTAAAGCATTGTCTGGTTCAAGTGGAAGGAAATACCTATGTCCTGGGTCTAACTCCATGTGCACATTATCCTGCAAATACAAGAAAAATATTATTAAGAGAAGCTCATCCCATTACAAGGGAAAGTTTGTTGGCGTCTGTTGTGTCATTGTTCCCTGCCCTTTGTAACCTGGGTGCCAATACCAATGACTCAGGTTCCATGGAGGCTGGAGACATGGCCTGCAGTGGTCACAGCCATCAGTTCCTGATCCTCTGAGAATGTTCAAACCCAGTCCCTGAATAATGAGCTGCACTGATTCTACAGAGGATCACAAGCTTACTCTTCAGATGTCATCTAGAGGGCAAAACCCCAATTTCTGAACGATGCAGTGAGATACATAGTCCTTGTAAAGTGAGCTCAACCATTTTTACCTGAAGCCTGGAGCCTTTGATGAATGATCCATGTGTGTTTGCTCTCCTGATGCAGGGCTTTGAGTGTTGTAAAATTTTGAATATATCTCTGCAAAATGAGAGATCAGCCGAGGACAGCACTCACCATTAGAAAAACAGCATGTATCCACAGTCTATTTGAAAAAGTCTCCTTTCTATACATATTTTTCTTTATATTAAACAGAAAATTGTCTCTAATAACAGTACCTTTTTGAAAGGTCTGTTTGCCTTTTTTCTTTTCTCTTTGTTGTTTTTCCTTTGATATATGTGAGCTGATACCATTTAAAGTCACCAGAAAGAAAGAACAGCATCTTTTAAGTTATCCAAAAGCATCTTGTAAAAGATTCTATCAGAAGAGTTACCCGTGTATTTATTGCATAACCTGGATAAAATAAGAATTTAAAATAATTTGGGAGGGTGAGAACAATACATAATACAAATGTCTCGAGGCAAAGACGATCAAAGTAATACATTTCTCTTCTGTACACAGTTAAGGGCATTATTAAAAAGGCTTTCCTTATGCACTGGAAATTAGCCTTTGCAGGTTCCTTCTGTTGCCTAAAGAGAAAACAGGAGTCTAATTTAAGCACTGTATCATTACCTTGAAGAGCTCCATTGACTCTAGAAGGATCCTAGAATACAAGAGCCTCCCCTACCCACAGTTACCCTTTGGAATACCCTGCATAATTAACACTTGAATTTTATGGTGGACGCTTGGAAGAAACTTGGCTCACCCCACAGTGACCTGTCAAATTCAGCTGCATTGGTGGAAGAAGGAGCTAAAATCACAGCCACTGTACAACTAAATCTGTCAGAAATCATGAATGAAAGCCCTTGTTTACCTTAGCTTGATGCCTGGCATATGAACATAAATTGAAATCACTGGCTGCCTAACCTCAGCAGCCCAGGAGCAGTCACACTGTTCATCCCCTTGTGTTATTCTGAGGGTAACTTCCAGCTGGCAGTTCCCCGGGCCTCTTAAATTACCCTCTTAAATCCTTCCTGTGTAAATTGGGAGCACTCTGGAATCAGAGCTGTTGTCATCACTGTCACTGCTTTCCTGAGCTGTTCAACCTTCCAGGATTTCCTTCATGCTCATAAAGCTTTGGAGCGTTCCTGGTTGAAAGCAGAAGGCTCCTGTCCCTCCATGCTGGGGACACATGGCATTCTCTGCACTCCACTGATTCCAAGTGGAATACTCCACTTCTATTTAGAAGACACACAAAAAAATACCTGTGGTAAAAAACCCACTAGTAACTGAACGTATCCAGTGCCTCCTATGCCTATGAGAGGAGAAAAGAAATCAAAGCTTTCACTTCTTTTGAGAAATCCAACCCACACCATATGTACTGCAGGGGAGAAAGTGTCAGGGGTGTGAGAGGGAGGGGAAAGAGTCTCCATTTTCTAGTGATTGTGAAGCTCTGCTTTGCTGAAACAAGTGTAGCCTTCGCAGAGAAAATGGCTGTGAAAGCTACAGAGCAACATCTGCTTTGTGAGCCTAATCCATAAAAGGCTTCCAAATGCCCTTAAAAATTGTTCCCTCTTTTCCCCAGCCTGAATGTCATCTCCCAGGAAGCCATCTGGGACAGGCATGCCAGCTATTCTGCTGCAGCGACAGCAGTATTGTCCTCGAGTGCCTCCGGATGAGTCACATCAATGCAAAAGTCCAATTACAGTAGAAGCCCCCCAAAGCAGAAGTATCATTTCAAATAAATAAGACTGATGTAGCTGAACCACTGGAATTCAGAGTGTAATTCAGTCTCTTCATCACCTTTTGCTCAAAAGCCCTGCATCCCTTAAAGCCCCCGTGCTAAATCCCCAATCTGGTTATGACACTCCCAGCACAGATGTGAGAGTCCTAAGCCAGTGTGTGTGCATTTAGAGGAGTCAATTACCTTTTTCTTTCCTTTTTTTTTTTTTTTCTTATTATTTTAAAATACAGCCTCTTTAAACCTGGCATTTCTTACCACTTTAGAGCAGCGAATGAACAGTGCCATCCACTGTTTCTCTACATCATCCACAATGTTTTCCTGGGATGGTCTTAAATAGGATTTAATATAAAAATTAATGTCACATTTGTAACAAAGAAATATAGATTGATAAAAGGCACAATCACAGTCAGGCTAAACCACAGAGTGACAACTCTAGAAGTAGATTACAGCAAAGGAGATTTTAGGGAATGTCTCCCATGGTTAAGCCATTCTAACCTAATTACCTGTACCAAATATTTCTCCAATCAAATAGGCCATCTACTGCACTGTTGAGTACAGATTCCTTCTTTAAATTATTGTATGAATTACATTTCTTCTCCAGTGGGGTCATCAACTCCCCAGACCATGACCCTGATGAGTGATATTGCTAAGAACAGGTGCCTTAAGAAATATTTGTTACAGAAGAATTAACATGGTGTGAATGAGACCCTGTTTTCTAAACATGTCCGACTGTCTTTGACAACAGAATGCCAACCTTGTCTTTCAGATGTATATTTTAGATTATGTTCTTCCTACAAAAGATGACAAACTGATCCCAGTAGTGGTGTTGCACATCTTGATTTGCTAAACTCAGACACCTGAACTTTTCACCAATGCTACAGTTCACTAATGCAAATATGCAGGTGGGCTCCATGTTCTGAAAGAATCTCTCAAAGATTCCATTCTCTAAGACTCCCTTCTCTAAAAGAATCCTAAAATTATTGTACCCACATCTTCCTGTGCTTTGCTAGAACACAACCTCCGTGTTCAGTGTTTTGATCTCGCACAGTTTATCTTGCTTCCTTTTAAAACAAAAGCTAAACAGCCACAGTGATGAATGAATTGAACCATAACACTTTGCCTCTCTATACCTTACTCTATATTATTTTCTTATAGGCAGTGTTTAGAATTTCAAGTAAAGGCCACTTTTCAATTCAAAGTGGCTGTAATTCCTGACTTCTCTTATAGTACAGATCTCTCATTGACACAAATAATGGTAGAAACATTATTTAGAAAATTGTATAACTGTCGAGTCCCAGGTAATTCAAAGGATAATTACTTGTTCATGATCAATGACTAATTATATACCACACAACACAGAGCCATAAAACTGACAAATGGTGAAAGCATACAGTTATAGCACACTGTGCTGGGAACATGACTTTCATGAACCCAGTGCATAACAGCCAAAGTTTGCTCTTAAGACATTCACAGAGAGGAAAAATGCACACGGTAGAATTGGTTTCGCTGATCACGAGCTCGTGCTCGTTCGTATTTCAGGATCAAAGATTATTTTCCAAAAGCCATTTCCCATTGATGCTGTTGTGTTTGCCCCTCACACACATAATGATCAGCAGGACACTGGGGTGTGGGGGTCAGGCTGGAAATGATTTCTTTGATTTTCCTATTATGTTTTCAAAGGCAGCAAAGAATTCCACGTCTTTCTGAAAGTCACTGGCTGTAAGCAGAGAAAACAGGAGCTCCTGAGAGAGTAGATTATACCTGATTATAAACTGACTGAAATGTTATTGCAACAAAATGTTTAACACAATTCCCTCTTCTTGGGGCATAGATATTTTGACCCCTTGCTCCCCATGTTTGTAGCTCTTTCGACTCCTCACTTTGGGGAGCCTGCTCATATTGAAAATTAGATTTCATGTTGACAGCATTAAATTTCAATTCCTTGTTCTTTACAACAACTGTCTACTGAAGAAAGACATTAATTAGTTTTGATTTTATTGTGTGTGAAAATACTAAACAATGCTCAATAATGTCTTGGATCTGTAGCACAGATCTCCTTTGTTGAAAAGGCTTGTCTCACCTTTGAAATGCTAAAATAATGTCAAACTCACAAGAGTTTCCAACATTCTGAAACTAAATAAGGCATTTAAAAGCTGATCACATTAGGAATGGAGCATCTCTCTTCCACTGATTTTTCTATATGCTTAAGGAAAAACCAAAATATTTAATGCCTCCAGCCACAGATGTCATATTAAAAGACAAGAATAAAGTTACGGTAAGAAAAAAAATTGCATCAAATGTGTTACAACTCACCATCATCATGAATTATTGATCTGACAAAGAGGGGCAAGACAGCTGTAGGGTTTCTGTTGACAGTGCCAGTACACTCAGAACCATAGGAATGCAAAGCCTTATGAATTTTTTTCCAATTTTCTATGATTATATCTGAATGGATCTCCTCCACTTAACAATTGAATTAATTAGCAGTACTGGAAAGAAAAAAAAAAAAAAGCATTACTGTGGTTAAATTATGATAGTGTTACCACATGAAAAATGTACTAAAATGACAACCCTAACACTTACTGAAACTGTGTTATCACTTACAGTGTTACAAGCTAGAACAACAAAAGGCATAATTTGAAGACAATGGGTTTGCACAAGGGAAAATAATGACAATCTGGCTCACTGAACCTGCTTCAGGATCTGTCTGTAGCACTAACACTTAGAAGCGCTTTTCTTTCATGAATTGAGTGTATTAAAAACAGAAGGTTCTGAGAAGAAACAAAACCAGGATCACATTTTGACTGAAAAAAAGTCTGAGCATAATGGCAGATCTGCCCAAAACCTGTGCTATGCAAAGTTTCAGGTGAAAGGGAGGAAGTCAAGATGTCCTTTGGGTTGTCTCAGCTGGCTTGGGGCCTAGGTTGGTTCCAGGTTCTGGTTCTGCCCACTGCTGCTTTTAAGATTCCTCTGACTGGATTATTTCCTATTAGAATGGTATAACTGAAGAATCTCCTTGAGGAAGTTGTCCTTTTTTATTGGTACCACCTGTAACCTGCCTTGGGTACAGGGTGAGCCATATTGGTGGAGTTGGCATCACCACTCAAGGCACAAACCAAAAGGATTCCCAGACACTGAGGCTTCCTGGCAGCTGCTTCTCACCAAGAGCTGGATGCAAACATAGTCCAGAACAACCTTCTCCTCCAGGCACAACCACTTTCTAACTGTGAAACCACAGCTGCCAGGGTAATGAGTGGCTACTGTGCCATCCCTGGTGGTGTTTCATCCCAAAGTGGCAGTGGTCTGTGATGTTCAACATTTCCTTTACCTGCCTTTCCTCACGGTAGCATTTACTTCACTTGGGATGCTTATTTTAAGTGACAAATATAGAATTAGTCAGTGGACATACTAATGCAAACCTAAAAGAGGGTTGATATTGAAAATTATGAGCAGCTTCCGAATATTAAGAAGTATATTTGAAAACTGAAGCTTAGGTTATTTCTTCAAATAATTCAGTAAGGAAAATTATTGACTTATTTCTATCAATGGAAACAGGCATAAGACACTAAATATTGATTGTTTCAGCATAGAACCTCTCTGTACCTTCAGTGAATGGTGCTAAAGGAAAACATTGTAAGACATCTGCAAACTGATGTTTCCAAAATAGAATCTAGACATGTTGCTTGTGATTATTCCATTGCTGGAATGAACAGGAACATATTAACTTAGATACAAAGTATGTGCAGAACATAATATTTTACTAAAACACAATCCAGCATTTTGCCACGGTCATTATAAAAGGGGAGATAATTACAGAATTAAAAATAAACACTACTGATTCTTTTTCTTCAAAAAGTCATTAAACTCGTGGTAGTCAAGGTATCCACTCTGTTTTGGTTAAGTTATCTCAGTTAATTCCTGGAAGTCTTTATCTTTCATTTGAAATACTAGGTTATGTAAAACCTGGCAAAAGCAATTTCTTCTGATCTTTCCATCACAAGCATAAAAAAGAAGAAACATTTACTAAAGTGATGCTGATTTCAACATGTCATTTTACACTGCCAGATCATCCTGACCTACAATAACTGCAGATGTTTCAATAGCCTGCATATACTCCAGTCACCAGTGAACACACAGTTGGAATATTCACTGGATGGAAGGCTAAAACTATGGGAATGAAGCTACAATGCCCTTTCCATTACCTTGGGGTAGATTATTTACTTTGCTGTGCCACAGATTGATGGACAGGCGAACTTGCTTTGCACAAACCAGCTCACACTTGGAGCAGTTTATCAACAGCATTTCACTCCTCACCTGGTCTGGAATCAGGAAACAGGTTTTACTGGCTAAGCACTAGACAAATATCTTTCTGTTCATAAAATTCACCCTAAGAAAATTCTGTTTCCCTTTAGTTCTCCACAGAGATCCAGGGTGGCAGTAATAATATAGAGGATGAGCAATTATTTACTTCATCAGTTGGTCTGGGAAATACTTTAAAGTTTGGCATTCACACAAAACTGTGTCTGACCGAATGTTGCTGGATCTGAGTGAACTTGACTCAGTTGAGCCAAGCTGAGTTTAAATTGCTATCAGCTGTTGCCTTAAGTTCACACAAAAATCCATCAAGTGATATCTGTCATTAGTTCCTAATAGAACTCTCAGCACGTTCACAGGTAGCACACGAGCCTAAATTTATCAGTGCTCAGTTCATCTCTGGTGGGATTTGTTTCATGATCAGCTTCAGAACAGCAACCAAAAACTCAACTAAACGTTCCATGTTTGAACACAACTTTGTCTAAGGCTGCAGTTTTCAGATGTTGCCCATGACAGTCCAAAAGACCAGAGCATTTGCAAACAGAGGTTTCAGTTAAAGATGTAACATGGTAAGCCTTGAGGAATTTTGGCTGTTGACAGTGGTGTGTTGATCTGAAACACCTGAGACCTGCTGTTGTTGAACCCCCTCTTTCTTTTCTCACTCTTCCTTTGCGTGTTTTTATGCATCCTTTAAGCCAGCTGTGCTGCCAGGCTGGGTTTAAATGCACTGCTGACCCGGCTGCTGAGGGTGAATCAGCTCTCAGGGAGGATGTTTACCCAGAGTGTGATGCCCAGTTGCATTCTCAGGCCAGTGGATATTCATTTGGACTGTAAGGTAACAGGCAATGGATAACTTCATGCAGAAGAACCAAGATATTGTTATTTTGCTACACTTAAGTAATAGTGTTTATCTCAGTTCCCATGGCAAGTAATATCCATAATTTATGTAGGTGAGTTTTACATATGGGTTTGTTACAACTCTTTTCTATGACTGCCTATTGCGTTTTATAGTTTTTAATTTGTTCCTGAACTTTCCCTTTTTTTTTTCTTAATTGTTTCTTTATTTTCTCTAAAGAAACCTGAGGAAAGATAATGGGCGGAAAGAAGAAAAAAGAAGAATAAAGGCTTTGGAACAATAACAGAAAAATTAGGAGTAAATAGTTCCTTCAGTGATTCAGTTTTCCTGGCTAAGCACTAGACAAATATCTTTCTGTTCACAAAATTCACCCTAAGAAAATTCTGTTTCCCTTTAGTCCTCCACAGAGATCCAGGGTGGCAGTAATAATATAGAGGATGAGCAATTATTTACTTCATCAGTTGGTCTGGGAAATACTTTAAAGTTTGGCAATCAAAAGATAATGGCCTTGTGAAACTACTATCTGGTATTTGAATTTTCTTTAGAGACTGTTGTCACTGCATTAAATCATATGGAAGCAGAACCTGATAATATACCTACCTCCCCCAGTAAATAACTGAGGGAATCTGGCGCTGAAGCTACAAAACCAGCTTGTACTTCCCAAGAAACAATTGTACACAATGACTGGGTCTTACCCATGAAGATGAAATATCTCTTATGATAAAAGTAAATCACATTTTGTTCAAACCTTATATAACATGGGAACGTTAAGACCTACTACTTCAGGTTTTATTAAACATTTGGTATTTGGCTGCCTTGCAAGTTCAACTTTATTTAGTCAAAAGAATTTAATTCTATTGCCCAGATCATTATCTAACCCAATCCAGCATCAGTGCTGTGACTAGGGATGTACTGATCTATTCCAACAAAAAAAAAAATCATAATGTTATGTATAAATATAAACCATTTTACATATATTTCTTTCGCAGTGGGAGCCTCCAGATGCTGGGGATTAAATAGCTCTTTCTTCAGCCTGTCTTTCCACCATCTCCAATATCTTTGCCTTTGTTAACAATTGCATTCAGTAATGCTGCAGATCAGTAAACGAATTAAAATCATGTAGTAAAGTGCCTTACTGAATCATGGCCTGAATGTTGCAAGCATTATTATTATCTACTGCAATGTAGGAAACTGATTTCTTTTCCTATAAATTGCTAAGTGAATTCTTTCTTTCTGTGGTCATATATATGTGTATACAGATGAAATACTGCACAGCTAAAAAGACCAGTTTTAATGTAATTATATTAGAAAGGAATTGTGATATATCATCTATATAAAATGATCCAATAAAAAATGCCAATAGTACTTCTGAAGATATACCCAGTGCTTCTTTTGCTTGTGTCAACCAGACTGAGAGCTTTAATTTTTTTTCAGTCTATTATTTGCTCACTCAATTTAGAAACACAGAGCCTCCAAGTTAAGGAGAGCAATATGTAGCAAATCAAAGTAATAAAAAAAAAGAAAAAAAAAAAATCCAGCTTGTCCACTAAAGGGATGATCCCACAGTCCAGTGTGTGGGACATACATATCATGGCACTCCATCAAAGCTGACAGAAAGGCATCTTGGCACAGCCCTGTGCAATGTGAGGGCCGTGGAACTGGGAAGGACAGTTCTTATCCAAAGATTGATGATTTAGATGAGGGGATTAAGTCCACCATCAGCAAATCTGCAGATGACACCAAGCTGGGGGGGAGTGTTGATCAGCTGGAAGGCAGGAGGGCTCTGCAGAGGGACTTGGATAGGTTGGAGAGTTGGGCTCATTCCAAGGGGATGAGGTTCAACCAGGCCAAGGGCCGGGTCCTGCACTTTGGCCACAACAACCCCCTACAGCTCCAGGCTGGGCCAGAGGGGCTGGAGAGCAGCCAGGTGGAAAGGGAGCTGGGAGTGGGGATGGACAGGAAGCTGAACAGGAGCCAGAGTGTGCCCAGGGGGACAAGGGGGCCAATGGATCCTGGCCTGGAGCAGGAACAGTGTGGCAGCAGGACCAAGAAAGTGATTCTTGCCCTGGACTCAGCACTGGTGAGGCCACCCCTGGAGTGTTGTGTCCAGTTCTGGGCCCTCAGCTCAGGAAGGACATTGAGGGGCTGGAGCAGGTCCAGAGAAGGGCAACGAGGCTGGGGAAGGGACTGGAGCACAAGTGCTGTGAGGAGAGGCTGAGGGAGCTGGGGTTGTTGAGCCTGGAGAAGAGGAGGCTCAGGGGAGACCTCCTCACTCTCTACAACTCCCTGACAGGAGGGGGAAGCCTGGTGGGGGTTGGTCTCTTTTCCCAGGCAACGATCAGCAAGACAAGAAGACATGGTCTTAAGCTGTGCCAGAGGAGGTTTAGGTTGGATATTAGGAAGAAATTCTTTACAGAGAGGGTGGTCAGACATTGGAATGGGCTGCCCGGGGAAGTGGTGGATTCTCCGTCCCTGGAGGTTTTTAAGATGAGACTGGATGTGGCATCAGTGCCATGGGCTGGGAACCACAGCAGTAGTGGATCAAGGGTTGGACTTGATGATCTCAGAGGTCCTTCCAACCCGAGTGATTCTATGATTATATGATTATCCAAAGAGCTAAACACAAAAAGGAATCCAAAGTCTAGAAAAAAGAGTCAGATGAAGGTACTTTGAAATCAGGTGGCAAATTGCAAACATAAACCTTTTACAAATACACGACAGCGCTGTGTTTATATCATATAATATGATCTTACCATAATTACCATGCAGTTCTGACTCCCATTATCTTCATCTCTCGCACTGATTTTATCTCTCCATCAAAAGAGACTCACCATGACTGTAATTTCTCCTGTGTGCCCAGGGACCACAGGGATGTGCATTCTTCACTAAGCACTTGGACTGGGATGCACACACTCGTGACACCTCCCCTTCTTTTCCAGAATATCTCCTATTAAGGTGTAGCTTTATCCTGCACATGTTAATGCCTATCTTTCATTTAAATGTCAATCACAACCAAGTGGTCTCTTTCAGTGTGTAACATTAAATAGGAATTCATGCTCTGTGGCATTAAGATATAATATTAAACCCACCGTGTTCCTTGAAACATTTTAGAACTCTCTGAACACTCTTAAGTCTATCTGGTGCTATATTTGAGCACAGGAGATAAACCAGTTTTGTTCTTCTTATGAACCTGATCCATTTAAGAACTAGAGGTAGGAGACTTTCCAACACCACTTAAATTCCTTGTCCTGAGGTGAAGTATCTCCTCCTAAAAGATAATTTAAAAAAATCCCTAATAATGCAGCTGAAAGGTTACAAACTTGATACTGCAATTCTAAGTTTCTAAGTTTGCAGGAGATGCAACAATATGGCTCTGAAAACCATAAAATAATGATGTCTCATCTTCAAATGACACAAATACCAATGACCGGGACACCACATATTATCAACGCAAGAACTATCAAAAATTAACTTCATATAATGGAATGTATAAAAACAACAGATAGAGTAATAATATTTTTAATTTTACAAAGCACAACTCATTTATACCAAATACTGCCCACTCAAGTTATTCTAATATTTTAATTTTATTTTAAAATTTTAATTTTTTTCATGTCTATATAAGGAGAAACTTCCTGAGAATATTACAGGAGATTAGAGAGGTTGTTTATTGCTATTTCTTTGGTGTTGAAACACTTGCATAACCATTTTTTTACTAGGATCTGAGCTTTAAAGTAAATCACAATCTCACAAGACTCACAACAGAATATCAAAGGGTGCTTCACTCATCCTTTTATAAAACATCAATCTAATTCAACATTTTAAAGTCAAATTTGCAGTATAGTTGAAAGGAACAGTATATTTCTAGCTTGCACATTAGAAAGGTTGGAATTTTGCTTTTGGAATATGGATTAGAAAGGTAAGGACCAGGAGCATTTTGGACTCCAACACACTGAGAACCACTTAGAAAAAAAACATCAGTTGGAAGAAAAAGGGAGAAAACCATTCCTTGTGGGTTGGGCAGTGATGTGATGAAAAATAAGAATGATGCTGCATGAATCTATTAAAAACTTCTAGATAAGAACATGAGTGGATTTAAGTCCTGGAACAGAAGATATTTATGTTCAATTCTACTTCTATCTCCTAGAAAAAAAAAAAGAGCAAGGAACTTAAAATGTCTTTACATGGATTTTCCACAATAGCTGAAAACCCACTCAGAGCTACATAAATATTTAATAATGTTACAAATTCACACATGTTTAGACATCAATAATATGTTCACTGGGGCTCTGTTGAATGATCACATCCAGCAGCTGAGCAGGAGAACAGTATTTGCTAAGAAATCAATGTATCTTAATGTTCACTAAATGTTACTGTGTAGATCTTAGCGTGAGAACACGAGATCCAAGAAGACTTTCCTTGTGTTGCTCACATGGGTCTGAACACTTTTCATAGCATTCCCTCTTCATTAAGTGTCAAAGCATTAGGTATCACATGTCCTTTTACCAATAAATTAATCAGTTTTTCTGGAAGCTGCCACACTTTGTGGTGGACTGAGGCAGACAATGAGAGGAGCTGATCCATTTGGGCCCAGAATCTTTTCTGAGAAGCAAAAG
The DNA here is from genome assembly GCF_003945725.1 of Corapipo altera. Taxonomy (NCBI): domain Eukaryota; kingdom Metazoa; phylum Chordata; class Aves; order Passeriformes; family Pipridae; genus Corapipo; species Corapipo altera. The sequence continues at coordinate 1,846,823 of NW_020884938.1, read as the reverse complement.
AGTGGGGAGAGGGAACACAGACACAGGCTTGGAGGTGAACCCTGTATAACCAAGTTACACTGAGAAAATCAGTGGTGCCAGTCATCATAGGGATGCCAAGAGCTGCAAATTAACACAGCTGGATCCCTCTGTTGGACACGTCCAGGACTGTGGCAGATGCAAAACAGGATTTGGGGTGGTCCCAGTTTAACCAGCAACTCAGCCCCACACAGCCCCTCACTCACTCCTTCCCCTGATGGGATGGGGGAGAGAATCAGAAGGGTGAAAGTGAGAAAACTCATGGTTAAGATAAAAAATAGGTGAAGGAAAAGCCATGCACACATGGAAAGCAGAACAAGGGATTCATCCCCCACTTCCCAAGGGCTCAGCCATCCCCACAAAAGCTGGGCCCCATCGTGTGTAACAGCAGCTTGGAAAGACACCATCACTCCAAACATGCCCTTTTCCTCCTTCTCCCCCAGCTCTGTATGCTGAGCATGACCCCACGTGGTCTGGGATGTCCCTGTTGCCAGCTGGGATCAGCTGTCCTGTCCTGTCCCCTCCCAAGTCCTTGTGGGACTGTCACTGGTGGGGTGGGTGGGGAGCAGAAAAGGCCTTGGCTCAGCAAGAACTAAAACATCCCTGAATTATCAATGATGATTCCAGCACAACTCAAAACACAGCCCCGACCAGCTACTGGGAAGAAAATGAACTTTAGCCCAGCCAAAACCACACTTGCCTGTGCTGTCCTGGGACAATCTGCTGCCTGACACCCTACTTACGTTCTGTGATTTTGGCTAAGAAATGACAACACTACAATATATGCACATGGCAGATATGAAACAAGTGTGACAGGTAACAGAACCAGATAACAAACCCTTAAAGAGAACTGTAGATAATAATCCATTCTCAAGTAGGTTTGTTTCTACTGAGGTCTTGTAGCAGCTGATTTTTGGCCCTGTGCTATACATATTTTTTTATGCACACATATATATGTCTGTGTACGTGTGTGAGTGTGTAGAAACAGAACACATCTCCTTCTCTATGTCTATATAAATATATACATACACATCTACAAATAACCTGGAGAAAACCCTCTCCAAAACTTCAAAACATCAGATGACTGAAAAATGAATGGAATTGCAAAATGATGGTGAGAACAAACCACTGACACAGCCCGAGTGGGAAGAACAAGCACAAGGAAAGAATAAGCTTTCTAATGAAGTCCTGCAATGAGAAATGGAGAAAATAAGCTAGAGTTGAAGAGGAAGCTTAATTATAAGGAGCAGTTACTCTGAAAGATTTGCAGCTCATAATATATAATAAAAGCGTAAATAAATTGCCTGTATGATGGGAGGCACAAGGGACTCAGGCAGCCCTTGGCTGTAGAGACAGGGGAACACTTAGCAGTATCTGAGAAGTTATATTATTTATTTTTCTGGTACCAGTGCAACTACCCTGAAAGCACCAATTCTCATTTCTGTCATAACATTTCATGAAATACAACAAAAAACTACCAGGAGTTCAAAGGCAGCCACAAGGATGATTAAAGAACTGGCCAACATGACTTGAAGTGAAATTCTAGGAGGTCAATAATTTTTGGTTATCAGGGAGGTTTGTTACAGATTATTTAGTCCCCAGTTGCATATATCTATGTTAAAGAAACTTGACAAACACCCTCTGTGTGCTGCTGTAACAAAAACCAAAGTCTGGCAACCACCAGATTACATTGAAGAAGATATGAGACAAATGCTTCATTTTAATAGTAATTAACTGAGGCAGCACCCAAAAATAATTGCTTCTACTTCATCAAGCATAAAGATGCTTTAAAGAGGGATAAACATCTTGGGTGCATCTGTGCAGCTTCCGAAGAAAAGTGTCATTGGAGAAAGCTTCATCTCCTTTAGCTGGATTTACTCTGCAAGAGGAAAAAAGATAGCCTGCAATGCTTTCATGTCTCACCCTTTTCTGCTCACTATGTTCTTCGGGGAGCAGGAAGAATAAATCACCTCATTAAGGCTTAGGGTTTGATAGGATTCAAAATAAGAGTGCACTTGGAGAAAGCATTGCAAAGAGGGGGTTTTTTAAAGTGAATTTAATCAAGGATGACCATTGAGTGGATAAACTTCTTTTTCAATAAACAGGTAACCACAGGTCACACACATTAAATAAAAAAAAAGAAAAAAGAGAACTTCCTACTTATGTTTTGGGTTTTTTTTTTCTCATAGGACTTGTCTGTTTGTTTTCAAAGGTGCTCCCAGGATCCTCAAATTTTTCTCAAAATTGTCACCAAGCTATTTTACCTGTGGCTTCCAGTCCAAACCTGGTTTTTAGAAAAGTCTTTTTTAAAGACTTCCTTATAAAAGCACGCCACGTTCCAAGAAAAATTTTGAATTAGAACCTCACATCATCATTATAATGCCAATGTGTGCAACTCTCATAATTAGAGGAAGCTTGCATAGCTTTTCTTTGTTGCTAAGCACGTAAACTGAGCCAACTTCTTTTCTGCATTCCAAATGTCTGGCTGTGGAATTCATGTCACCAAAATGCACATGCCTGCACCTGAGTGAGTCACTGTGAGTTCCCTTTAGAGTCATTGGGGAGAAACAGGCACCTCCAGGACAGGATTCATCTCATCCTAAAGTAGACATCTATAAAGGATTAGATGAATCCTGCCCGTTGTTTCTCTCCAGTGACTATAAAACTGAGTCCAAGAGGAGCAGTTCAGGCACAGACACTCACATTACAGATGTCTACAATGAGATAGTATTTAATGCATCCCTTCTCATTATTTACACATAACAGTACAGAAGCTAACGAAGGGGAATAGTATATTGTGCTATTTTTTTAATGTTATGATGTTCATTGTATCCAAATTTGAAAACTTCAAAAGTGCTGGAAATGTTAAACTACATTAAAAATTCTGGGAAGTTAACTAGTATTGTATTCCATGACTAGTTACTTTAAAATCAATAAGGAGCTGACCCCATGGCCTCCCCAAACCACTGATAAATCTGTGTAGTTTCAGTGGCACTACAGAAAGCTCCAGTGGTTAAATGCACTCCTACTTCACATGGTGCTTCGCAGGCAACTGCATCCCTCTTGTATTATCAGGAATCTGCTGACTTGCTACAACAGACACCTCAGAAAAGCTTTTAAAACTCCTAATGCTCCTTAAAACGGTGGCAGATGGTGTTTAGAGCATTTGCTAATCCAGGATGAAGAGGACAAAGCTAAAAAATTACCAAATGCAGTCAGAGGGATGCAAAGCTTCCAGGATCTTTTACAGTTTTTGGACTACCCAGTCACTTAAGCTCAGCCAACAAAGCTGAACAGCATAAGTTGTAAGAATCAGAGCATTCAGGCTTTGCTCAACTGCAATCTGATGTCATGGGGTGGGGAGGGAACTTGATTTTCTGCAGTGATCCTGCCTGTGAGCAGCTCACACACATCAAGGCTGAGCATCCCCCACTGCCCAAACAGCACAACTGCACCTGAGCCCAGGAGAGGGGCTGGGAAGCACCACAGATTCAAGATAAAGGAAGACAGAGGCAGTGTTGGCATTCAAATCTCACCAGGGGAGTCGTTTTGCTCCCTGCAGGGAAGGGCTTTGCCAACAATACTACTGAGGAAAGGCGTATTAAAAAAAAGAGGAAAAAAAAAGCTGTGGGAAGGATAGATATTTCATATCTGATTATTGTCTTGGAATGAAACAAACAGTATGAAATAACAGATTATTTTTAAAACTAAGGCCAAGACAACTGTTATTTTGAGCCCCCAGCTGAGATCTCTTCACACACAAATGTCTACGGTCTCCTAAATCACTCAAATCACACAGCAGAGAGCAATCCTGCACCAAAAATGAGCGACCACAGCCAGAGCTGTGTCAGTCAGGCCTCTCCACTTCCACCTCCTTGCTCTACAGTTGCCTCTCAGGCTTCAGCAGCGAGGATTTCCAAGATCCTGGGAGCTGAAGAGAACTTGGGAAGCAGCACTGACGTGGGGGTGTGAGGGTCTGGCACCACTCACTGTGCTTTGTGGCACCCTTGATCAGCCCAGTGGCTTCCCCTGTTCTGCAGGTTGAGCAGTGGGTTGTGGAGCTCTTCCAGCTCTGCCTGTGTCCGGCCCACACAGGACTTTTCTCCTCCAGGTTTTGTCATGGAAAGGGAAGAATCCAGCCCTTACCAGGGCCAGGGTGGGGGACACAGGAGGAACTGTTCTAAATCAGTTAGAATAAAAACTGAGAGAGGACTTCAGAGCATTTCTTTTTAATTTCAAAACATTCCCTTTTCACAGTTATAAAACTGGCCCTCAGATTTTGAGCTCTGCTAGAAAGGCAGTAAGTACAATATTTAGATGCCATAAGTAGAGTAACTGTGGAATAGAAAAGTTGTCCCACTGTAGGGACAGAAGAAAATGTGCATCTTTCATAAGGGATAATCCAGCATTTTATCTACTAAATTTTTAAAGTAATGAAAAAGTAATTCTACATGGTATGGCTTTTGGGAAATATGCTTATGGATATGTCCAAGTTCAGGAGAGTGTATTTCCAAAAGAATTGACTGATTAGAGGTAGAACAGCACAGATAGCTGGTAAAACCCTGTGATACATCATCTCACGCTGGTCCTTTACAAAATACCATGCGTTAAGAAATGTTTAATAATCAGTGCCTTAGCATCTGATACTTTTATACAAATCATAAATCAAAGAAATGAAGCACGAGGGCAACACAAAAAGTTTAAAACTAACTCTGAACCTGAAAACCATCCTTGTGGTTTTGACTGATATTGTGAGCACTGCAGTCCTGACCAGCTGAGCATAAATATTTACCTCATATCACAAATAAAAATCACCAGTCACAAACCCTGGCAGCCACCAGAAAAGAGTCTTAGAAGTGAGACCCTCTGTAGGCAAATTCTTCACACTGATCATGTAGGATTTGCTCCCAACCATCAACAAGGACACCCTTCACTCCCACCCTTCTCCTGTGAAGGGACAAAATCCACAGCAAAGCTCTAAAACAGAACCAAAATATCTCTCACCGGGGAATGCTGAAATTAATTTCTTCAGTTTATGCAGCTCTTTACATAACCTCAGGTGACAGTGTTTTATTTCTAAATGAAAGATATTTCAATGAAAACAAGTTGAAATAGAAGAATATCGAGAGCAGAAGTGATAGAACTCAGGGCTCGGATGGCTGATGTTCTTTGAATGATGGTCTGCCTCTGATGTACTTGATCATGCTGCAGTGGGGACAGACACTGAGAGAAAAATGTGTGGGTAATCTGGTCCTAAACCAGTCAAGGATAAAACTCTAGCTGAATTCTCCAGGAAAAACCGCATCAAATTCAACAGGCCCTGAATTTTATGTCATTTTTTTATCATAAATAATATGATATAAACCATAAAATTCTGTCGTGTATTATTTCTTATAAACAACGTTCCTGGAACATCACATCATATTATTTAAATAAAATCTGAAAAACCTTGAAATCATGTCCCTTGTCCATCAATTACTATTATATTTATTATCAACCACAACGAAGTTACTTCATTATTAGAATGAGATGACTACCAGGAGCTTTTGCTGTTGTTCCATTCACCTGGTGGAGCTTTTGAATTGCATTATCTGAGAAATATCACCTAATAGATATGGAATACATAGGCTTGAACATTTCTGTTTACAGCATCATTAAAATGTCACTATATTTTCCAAATGTTAGAAACAGCTCCAGTGGAAAAATATATGCAGAATCTTCCCATTATGCAACTGCCCTTGAGAGTAAGATTTAAGATTTAAACTAACAAGTGACATTAATAGAAAAAAAATTATAATAGCAATTTTTTGACAAAGCAATCGTTGATCATTGTTATATCACACTGTGAATGATTAGAAGCAAATCAGATTAATCTGCTGAATTCACAAAGCAATATGGTTACTGCAGATGATACCCTCCTGCAGCACCTGCTGCTGCAAAATGTATATTGCACTGAGCTCTTCACATCTAACTAAAGAAAAAATAACTCAGCTGATTATTTAAATGGATGATTCTGTTCTCCCCAACACTTTAAATGGATAAACTCTGAATTACGGAACCATTAACCAGCAATTCATGATCTGGTTACTGACCTCCTCACACTGCATGATTTGGGTGCCTTGTCTGCTGTGTAATCTTAAGCAACATTTGGGACTAAAAATGCTGTGTAAGAGTTAAGTTGTTCTCCCTTTCTCCTTGACTGGCCATATGCCCTCAGCACTGTTGCCAACACGTATATTCTCTGTCAGTTTTCTCCTCACAGATTTTGGTTTCTGAATACAAAAAGATTAATCATGAGAGATCCTGGACTGGATTTAACCAAAAGCCACAGAAAACCTTCATTCCTATGACATTTTGGCTTTAAAAAGGAAAAATGGATATAGGAAGCTAGTCAGAGTATGCTGAAGTGATCCTGTTCAGGAAATCACATTATGGAACATGTCCTGTGGTCTAAAATCTGTCTGTTGAGAAACTTGAGGCTGGGCTGGGAAGTGTTTTCTATCCCTTTATATTCGGTACACTACAGTGTCCATAAGATGATTTGAGTTTTGGTCATCAGACCACAAAGATGCCTGGTTAAAATAAAATAGCACACTGACTTGAATTCGGTAGTTGGCATGATTTCTCAGTCTTCACAGAAGTCTCAGTAAAAAATATTGACAACTTCAAACCCTAAGGTCAAAAGATTTTTGCCCCATTTTGGTTTAAATCTAAATTTCCAGGGACAAAACTGCTTTATGATGCAGCACAGACGTGCCCCTTCAGGTATCTCTTTAGTGACTGACAAGGAGCAGTGCAGAGTGAAAATTTACACCATTAGTTCATTCACTGACTTTAGTTTCAATTCTTCCTTTCTTCTCCTTGCCACACCATCATATTTAAAATGGGGAGGCTGTCACCATGCAAATATGGTGCTAACAGTTGTGAAGCTCTTCCAGCAAATTCACACCATCCCACATCACCAGTCACTTGAATGCAAGAAAGTAATGCTTCCCTTAGGGAATTAAACACAAATTAACGAGCAGACAGAATTAAGAAAGCAGTAACTCAAAGCTTCTACTCCATTAAACCTATATACCTTCCTGTGCAAAAAAAAATTGTGGTTTTTTTACCCAGCTATATCAGCTTTTGCATCCTGTGCCTCCACACTGCAGCACAGGCACGAGGAAGATGAATTAATGATGGCAGTCACAGGAAGCAATAATAAAGTTATAAGACAGCAGTGCTAAAAAATGTCCCCTAAGAAAATAATGTGATTCTTACCTATTCATTAGCTCTTGAAAAGTTTCATTTGGCAAAGGAAATATAAAGCCATTTAGGACTGACTTCAAGTAATCCAAAGACACAAATCCACTCCAACTGACATCAATTGCTCTGAAGGCTTTTTCAACGTCCTGATAGGCTGAGCACAGCTGTAATGAATACATTTTATAGTGTTTTGCTCAGAAAAACCAAGTTCATGAAGCTTTTAAAACAATAATGCATTTTTTACGAGACCTTTTCACATGCTCTTCTCTGTGAACTGATCAAATAGGTTACCCTGGCGTGCTCTGATGGTCAGATGTTTAATTAATAAGCTCACTACAAAACACTATTCCCAATCACACGCTCTCACATGACAAGCCAGGCAAGTTTCTCAAATAATAACTCTGCCTCAAAATTCACTGCTAAAAATACTTTGTGGATCAGCCTGCTGGATAACACCTGTCTTAGTGTAACTTTAAAACCATCCATGGCATAACCTTGGATCAAAGTTCCCCCTGTTAAATTGGGTCATTTGCACAATGAATACTGGAGAACATCAGAAGATGTGGAGCAGTTAATTTAGCTGTTGTGTAAACATATCACTCATTTCTTTGCGGGTTTTTTTGTGTGGGTTTTTTTTTTTTCTTTTTTAATTCATGGGCTGTTGCAAAGGAGCTATTGGATGTGTTTTTGCTTATGGGACTTATAAAATGCCTGAAAGTTGACTTACTGCAGATTTTGATAAGGTTCATGAAACAACAGGAATACTGGTTTGTTTTTCTGAAGCTGAGAGCATCCCTGAGGCTTTTCTCCCCACACCAGTTTCTGACAAGTACCCCATCTGCTTCTAAGCTGATTATTGTTCATTCAAACCTGCTGAAATCACAGGGTAAAGGCACAGGACAGAGAGGCTTCAGGAAACCCAAAATAAACATCCAGGACTGAGAGGGCTTGTAAAGTGAGATACACTGTGTTTCCAGTCCAGGCCTTGACCTCCCTATCAAAGATGTCACAGAATATTCTGAACTGGAAGGGACCCACAAGGATTAGAGTCCAATTCTTAAGTGAATGGGGATCAAACCCACAATCTTGGTGTTATTAACACCCTATAAACACCAAGATATAGGAGAAGAAAAAGGGTCAAAATGCTGAATGTCCTTGTAGCCCTGTTTTCCCCTCCTCTCTTGTATGTTTAAGGTTGAGAAAGCAGAGTTACAGATCTGTATAACTGACATTCTAGTACTATATCCAGTCCTGATGCAGAGTATCAGCTTCTCTGTTTTCAGACAGTCAGAATTTTCACAACATAAAGGCAAAAGATTGAATTTTGGAACATTTTGGTTGTTTTCACCTTCTCAATGAAGCAGGTGGAACACAGGTATGTTCCACCACCCCGCTCCCCAACCACCTTCAGCTCAGTTCACATCTGAGGGCCTGTGGAGACATCATTTCCCACTTCTGCTCCAGCTCCACTCTTTGTTCTAAGCCTGCCACCACGTATTAAAAATGATTTTCTGCAGTAGCACCTCTCTGCTGGTAATTTACTTCGTGCAGGTCAGAAAATAATTGTCAGACCATGACAGCTAGTCATTACTCAGTGTAAGTCATTACTTAATTTGGGCTGACAAAGGGATCCAGCAATTCACGTTGGGAAACACCTCAGCCATCAAGATTCCATGCACTCCCATTTTGTTTTAGCCCAAGGATTCTGGAGTTCTAACACAGATGTTTTAATGCTGTGAATCTAAGCAACATTGAAACACGAAATAGAAGTGCTGCTCTGCTAAGGGGCTGTAAAAGCAAACAAGAAACCCTGTGTGTGGAATTGGTTCATAAAAGAAGTTGGTATAATTAACAGGCCTCAAAGCTTGGCAGTTTTCTTTTCCTGTGATGTCTGGCTCAGCTTTGCCACCTGTCAAAGTATTGCAAAGTATTAATGGCACTCCCCTACCTCTCCTCTGAATGCCCTCTCAGGGTTAACCAGGCTGAACTCTGGCACAGAACAGTCACCTGGTGGGGACTGTAGAAAAAATCTTTTCTACCTCTGCTCCTTCTCTTGCAAAGGTTATTCCAGTGGGGCTACACAGGAAAAAAATTGCTGTTCCAAATGGAAAAGGATCCCAAAGTGTGGCTACTCTATGCTTAGGGCATGCTCTCCACTCTTCCCCTGACCTCTTAGTGGCCTGCTGAACACAGACTTTCCTTCCTGTTTAAATACAGCTTAATACTTAAAAAAGGAACAGCTTGTTACTCAAACTTTTCTTTTGTATATGTGTGTGTGTATGTATGTGAATGCTCCACTCCATTTAGAACTGACCTTCAATATTTCAATTTTGGTTGACAATTGATTTTTTTTAAATTATTTTTGATATTCTCCTCATGAAGTGCTAAATTTCTCATTGCAGAAATGAGAGAGACAATGTTTAAAGCTAATGCTCTTTATCCTGCAAAGTACAGCTAAGTCTTTACCTGCTTTCTTCAGCAAAGGTAGGTTTAAATGTTTCTTTCTAAACAAAAATAAATGAAAAATAATTAGCAGTTGGCCTCACACTCATTAAAAATCCTACTGCTGAAATATCATATATGTACATATGTGATGAACAAAATTTGTTAAACACGCTAAATTAAATGTCAAGCTATGCAAACAGATTCACATATTTTTTCATTGTACTAGAAGGGCTCACTCTTTTAACTTGAGCAGCGTCTGAAACTCACATCCCCACAGACCCTCACATCCTCATATGGGTAGATCTGGCAGATTTTTTGCTGTATAACCTCTCAAAACCAGCTTTTTTTCTTCCATGTACAGGGCTAAATCTCCTCACTGCCTCCATTCATCCAACAACTGAATTATTGAAACACCCTTTTTTTGTCTTTGAGGCAAACACCTGTACCCTGCTCTTGTTATCAATGACTTTTCCTTCCCTGTACAACAAACATGAGCTACCTGAAGCCACTGTCACAACGACAAAAATGTCTTGGTGTCACCTTGACCTCCCCAGCCCCAACTTCACCCTTTTGACACAATTTTCCAGTGTAAGCTGCCACAAAGATTCTCTGCAAAGTTCAGATTCAACACTGGGTGAAAATCGAGATTCCCAAGTTTTACAAGATTCCAAATGGCAGCAATCCCTATTTAATTTTTCACCCCATGTAACACGACACATTTTGATTTTAAAGGAAGTTTTCACACAAAGTTGTTAGAGTTTCCCATGCCAAAGGAAACTGGCTTTCTTTTCTTCCCTGTCCTCGTTGCATCTGTCAAGAATCAAAGCCTATCAATGCCCTACAGAACTGCAAACCAGTTTTGTCAAGGCCAACAGAAATACTTCTTTTGACACAACTGGAAAGAGGAAAACTACCTGAATTTCCACTCCTTTTCTGAGCACATACATGGAACTTATGTTTTCTGTTCTTTCCTAAACTGTGTCTGTACTTACACCAAAATTCTTCAGAAATTATTTAAAATCCATCACAGAGCCTCTGACAATTCCACAGCCTAAACAAACAGAACTACTTCAAAACACAAATATTCTAGATCATACTTGTAGTGAATTGAAGAAACAGGAAATATAAGAAATTTTTAGAAACACAATACATAAAAGATCATGAAAAACAAATAAACACTGCATTTTTCCCTGCTCTCTTTCTTCTGCTCGAGATTGTCTATAGTATACAACTTGCCTGCCTAATTACATTCAAATCCTGCATACAGTGCTATTTTCTTGGCCATCTACATGAACATGAATTTTAATATATCAGCACACTTCCAATAATATTAGAATATTATGATATTCTTAAATTCCAGTGTAACTTATGCTAAGTCATGCCTAAACTCTGTGGCAAGTTGTCTGGATTTTTAGCAGGCTGGAAAATTTGCAGCAGCTTCGTCTGGATTAAATGGAAAAACTCTCTTGGCAATTAGAACTCATTTCCACATGGTATTAACTTCTCCAGCTCGATTGCAGCATTTCCTTTTCAGCTGCTTCCCTTGGCTGGCACTGGAGTTGCTGTACACACCTTTCAGAATGACAGATTGCTCAGAAAATGCTGCTCATGTTTTATGTCCCTGAGCATGAAACCCAGAAAGACGCGGTTTTAAAAATGAAACTTAAAATTCTCTTGCATAAAGAGGATCCATAAAGTCTAAAGCTGAAATGGTGCCGTTACCACAAGTTGTGTATCACAGGCAACTAACTTTCTCCTGGCTTCTTTTGCACTGAGCCCCATAATTAGCCTCTAAATACAATAAATCTTGTGTTTGATTAAAGCATGTCTGACAAAAATGCATCTAGTTAGTCCTGACGAATTTGTTCCCAAGACCAATAACAGAAGAAGTGATTGCCTTACTTTCTAATTTAAATTTGTGTTTCTAGAAGATACTACGCCATATGATTTAGTTACCTCTCAAACTCCCTTTTCAAAGGTTAAACAGATTGTCTGCTAACATTAAGCTATAAAGCATTCACACCATCCCCTGAATCATGATTATGGTGTTCAGGGGGTTTTTTGCACAATTTTCCAGCATCCTCGGAATGAGAGTAGCTGAAGTGAAGCTGGGTTCTTATTTTGACTTCTGACAAGACAGGAAACTAAGAGTTCTGTTTCTGCTCAGACTTTTTCTGGACATCTTTGGGACATTAACCCCTTAGAAGATTGTCATAGTAGAGGCCAAGATCTTAGGGGGAAAAAAAAAGACAAATACCACCCATTTACAACCCTCTACTTGCATCATCATGGGAGGCAAAGCAGGGGGATTCCACTTGCATTTTATGGGACCATATAAGTGATAATGAGAAGAGAACCTGATCAGCCAATTGTCAAATTCCATTTGGGACAAGAAATGAGAGCTGCACTGTGACATCCCCTGTTTCCCTCTCTACACTTTGTGTTGTTTGGCGAAGTGTGAAGGTATATTTAGCTGCTGAAATCATCATAATTCATTGTGGGGGACTGAAAGATAAGAATTCCTGTTTGCAATATTAAATTTACTCAATAATCTTGAGAAGTTATTGACTTACCTCTTGCCTCAGTTTCCTATTTGTAACAAATTATCATCCTGCCCAACCCACAGGGTTATTCTGTTTATCACAGTAAACCACACACCTGTTTCTGATCCATGTAAGACGTGGCTTTATGTATTGTTCATGGACAACTTGACTTTTTTTCCCCCCACACAAATTCCCTCACATCACATTTCCCCTCGAGACTTCTCTTTGTGTCTTACTAGGGGTGGTGAGAATTATCTGTGAACTTTTTTTAAGGAAATTTCAAAGGGATTAAGATGACGTCAGCTGGGAGTTGTGCACATGGAAATGCAGAATGAACACACAGGCAGCATTCTGATGGATGTGGAGTCTGGTAGAAACATATATAATAATAAAATGGATAGATTCAGTTCCACTTTGAACAAACTTTTCATGCATACATTCAAAATTCAAGGCATACTTCAAAAACATCCGTGATTATTTGGGGACTGAGAGTTCTGTTTGACAAAAATGTCACGAGAAACGTCAGGTTAATGGTAAATCTCGGCATCAGGAATGATACTTTGGCACATTTTAGGGGTGCCTGACACTCTCCCTTGTTTACAGCTTATTTTTTGATCTACTAAAAAACACCCAAGCAACAACAAAAAGCAGATACACAGATTACCATGGCCTTGCTAGAGAACAGGAATGCTCAGTCATAATCCCACATCAGTGGCTGTTTTCAGCAATCCATGGGATACTCTGTTCTGTTGCATGAAAACAGCAGCATCCCTTCCACTAGGAACTTCATATTGTGACACTCCTACAATTTCTGCTGTTTCGAACCAAATGGCTGGAAGGTCAATCCCATTTTATAAACAAATAGAAACACAGAAGGAATTACCAGTTCAAAATTGTACTTTTTCCCCCTCTGTTCTTTATACTGCAGGTTCTTACACAGGGTCCCCACGGACAGGCAGGGATCACCATCCTGCTTTGCACACCATTAACCTCATCCTACAGGAGGGCAGGAGACAACCTGGACATGTAACAAACAAAAACTGAGTTGATTTTTTAAAGCAGCCATTAAAGTCAAGCCTGTTTTCATGATAAAAATCCATAGAAAACTTGTTATTACCATCATCTAGACATATGAATGGAACATATTTATGTGGCATCATTCTTGATTGATACATGTTAATATGCCTTAAACCCCCAAATTTTTGACTCTAATCATAACAACTTTTTTTTTGGTTTTTTTTTTTTTTTTCTTTCATGGATTTAGTGACCAAGGAATGTATTCCCAAAGACTGGCTTTAAACACAGCAGTCTTTTCCATCCTTCTCCACACATTTTTAAGTCTGGGTTCACTTTTCATTTCAATATATATTCCTTAAGCAACACTTCATCTGAAATTATTTTTTTAGTTAGCAATTTTTGAAAAAATTGAAGCTGACAACGCACATTTAATAAGCTTAGAAATGGTTTCTGGTTTTCTAAGTATCAAAATATGCTAATTACAAGTACAACTATTCATTCTTTTCCCACTTCCTATTTTTACACACACACGGATACTCCTAATTGTTAAAACTGAAAAACAAACAAATGTACCCATTATACTTTTTATGAATCCAGCCCATTGTTCAAGGAAAAGAAATCATTCTTCACACAAAGATTTGCTCTGAAATTGCTGCCAAAGAAAATAACCTTGAGTTATTTGCTGCATAACTGCCACACGAGAACATTAGAGGTGCCTGGGGACAGCTTTGTCTGGAGCATGTGACTTTTAAGAGAGAGCTTTTAAGTTCAATATTTAAAAATTGCTGCCATATCCCTTTTCTTACCTCTGATCTTTAAATTAAACCCAGTTATCACATGCAGGATGAAGTTGGATGTTTTTTGTTTCTATGTTTTCAGTCATTTATCTGATAATGAAGGTTTGTGTCACCTGCTTGCCATGAATTCAGGATATTATTGGGACTAGGTGTGTATAGATATATTTCATGGTGGGTTTTCCCCACAAAACTGGAGAATGAGGCCCTGATGTGAAACCTGAATAACTTTCCTCAAGACTGAATGATCAAGCTCAACTCAAAGCCTAAAATTTGATTTGCTCTTAGGGAGAGTTATATTTTTCATGTAATCAAGTAAATCTTTAGATGGGAGGTTCATTCAACAAGGGTTCACTACTTCCTAGCCAAGGTTGTGTTTCAGAACTGTTAAATTTCTGGGTGTGGGGGTTTTTTCCCCCCCTAGAAATTTTTTAATAACATTTTGTTGAGGTAAAACAATTGCTCCATCTCTCTGGAGCTGGTCTGACCTACCTGAAAGAAATGCTGTGAGTGCAAACCAGGCTCTCTGGCCAGGTCTGTGGACCCAAAACACACCTCTGAACATGAATATTTTCCCCACACTACAAAATATCAGCCCAAAAGATATATATGTCAGGATCTTGAAAGAAAAAAAACCCTCTTAATAATTACAGGGCTGGTCCAAAGTCCATCAAAGTTAATTGAGAGACTCAACCCTGCATCCCAGAACAACCACAACAGGATTATGGGAAAAAATACTTGTTGATCCATCCAATGCAAATATTTAGGAGGCTCTGGCTTGAATCAGAAACAGTTGTGGAGTCCAAAAGCAGAAATCAATTCAGGACACCACCCTCTGAAGGGGCAGCAGGAAGAAAACTGGCGACAGAACTTGGACCAAAGAACAATGTTAGGTTTAATTTTTTTTGTTTGGTGGGGATTTTTTATAACAGACCAATGCAGAAATAAGCATTTTAAATGGATTTTATTATACTGTAATTCAAAACTAGAAATGTCAGGAACAGCAGGAGCCCAGGCCCCATCAAATAAGAAGCATTTTCTCTAAAAGCCACAGCCACAGGCCCATGCCATGAAAGGCACTGTCCAGAGAAATGGGATAGACAATCACAGCAAAGAAACACGGCCTAGCCACCAAATGAGCACATATTTTCTGCCGTTCCCATTGGATTTTTCCAGTTTCTCAGCCATTATCAGCTACTGTCAGCAGGGCAGCTTTTTCAGAGCAGTCAAGTGACTCCATAAGGTTCCCAACATGCAAAAAAAAAGTATTGTCCTTCCCCAATTTATCAGGAATTCAGAGGGAGACATGGATATACTTGAAAGACAGAAGCCATTTAGATTTGAAGTTCTTGACTTGCCTGTGCCTCTGCAACTATGATACAGACAAAATAATTCCAGACAACATGACCTGAAGTGCTCAGTTAGACAATGTTCCTTCAGGGCATGATGACTGCAGAAAAAAAGAGCTTTTGTGCATTGATAAATATGCAGACAGAGGAGCAGAGCACACTCATCTGTTTTGTCTTGACCTTGAGATTTAACTGGACCCGTGCAAAATTAGCAGTACAAGGGTGAATTTGATCCACCATTTTAAACACACTTTGAAAAAAAACCTCCAGCCAAACAAGAACAGACAAAAAAACCCAAACCAAACCAAACAAGCAAGAAAAAAATCCCAAAAAACAGTAACCCCCCCATATATTACTGCTTTAACTTGGGCATTAATATCCTATTAACTGTCTTGCAACTTGTACTTCGAAGAGAGAATACACTTTGAGTTGCTTTAAGGTTCATCCATAAGAAGAAATTCAGGTATAATTTGGGTATATTTAAACATTCTCAAACTTATATGGAATATCAGACTTTTGAAGAAGCCTATCAGTAAGAAATAAAGTAAATATTACATTTTATCTCTATATTATTTCTCATATTCTCTTGTTTCATACAGAGGTGACTCAGGACCATTATTTTTATCTGTTAAGCTTCAGAATTTTTTTCTGGTAAAACTTCATTATTTTAGAGCTTTAAATCCCCCAAATGAAAATTTATGTTCTTTTTTATTATTCAGCACTTAACGAGATGTAGTAACATTTTTATAGATTTATTGCCTCTCAGATTGCAGTGCCAAACACAAGGTTTATTGTCAAATAAAGCATCTTTTTGGTTTTTTGATTGCCTGCTTTAGAATAGTATTGCTTCTGCTCTATAATTGCCTGTACCAAATTATTTAACTGGTTTTGTTGATATCTAATTCTGGGAAGCATCCCAACCAGAAAAAAAAATACACAAAGTGAAATAGTGTAGCCAGGCAATATGAAATGAGAAAAAAATATTTTGGAAGTTGCTCACAATGAAATAAATATCCAAATTAAAAAAATATTAAAAAAAATATTCAAGCAATAAAGTACCATACTACTTTGCTTCATTTTCTTTGAGGTCTCTATCTAGAAATAGTATCTCCAGTGGTATTTCCTGATGGATTTCATAGATTCCAAAGCCACAGAAAGTCAAAATCATAAGATACTGAACTAAACTCATCTTAGTGGTTTTCTCTGGACCTGCTGCAACACAACACAGAATCACAGAATGGTTTGGGTTGGAAGGGACTTTAAAGATAATATCTTTCCATGTCATGGGCAGGGACACCTCCCACTAGCCCAGGTTGCTCAGAGCCCCATCCAACCTGGCCTTGGACACTTCCAGGGATGGGGCAGCCACAGCTTCTCTGGGCAACCTGTGCCAGGGCCTCCCCACCCTCACAGGGAGGAATTTTTTCTTAATATCCAGTCTAAACCTACTTTCTTTTAATTTGAACCCATTCCTCCTTGTCCTGTCACTCCAGGCCCTTGGAAATAGTCTCTCTTCATCTTTCCTGTGGCTCCCTTCAGGAGCTGGAAAACCACAGTTTGGTCACCCCAGAGCCTTCTCTTCTCCAGGCTGAACAACCCCAATCCTCTCAGCCTTTCCTCATAGCTGTTCCCCATCTCAAACTTCACAGGCAGTGAAGATGTGCAGTAGTACCATTTTATTTCAAATAACAGCATTCCTCTACCCCATGGGGAAAAAACCAGTCATATCCCAACCACCTGCAGGAATTCAGGAAAAGCATGAAACACAGCTGATAAGAGATGTTTCCTTTTTTCCAAAGGCAAGATTTCACTAATCACCTGGTTATCAGGACTTTTTTCCATGGAGGAGCAGTGGCTCTTGGCTTTCTCCACTCACTGATCTCAGCAGGAATGGGGAGCCACTTCCTCATTCAGAAACCACCAGCTTCAAATCAGCTGTGAAGGGGACAGGACCCCGGCTCCTGGAGGTCTGTCCTACACACTCTGTCCTCTTGATATATTGATTCTGCTCAATAATATTAAAAAAAAAAAATTCTTTGTACATCCTGTGTCAGACAAAGAAACCGAAGGGGTGTAGCAAAAGGCTCTCCTTACTCCTCTTACAAACAGAATAAGGAAACTTTTCTTCTTTTCGCTACTTCTTCTTCTGGAAGAGCCTCTGGGATTCTCACTATCTCCTCCATGCAGCTTTCAGGGTGGAGTAGGCACCAGCATTGCCACACAGACTTTCCAACCCTGTCCTGGATCTGAGGCCAAGCATATCCACCCTCAGTGCCACTCCGAGACTGCAGGCAAAGGGAATCACACACTGTCACTCCAGAATCTTCACCCCCATCCTGAAAAAAATCAAGATTTTTGGGATGAAGTCTGATGCAGGACTCATGTCTTTGGAGTGAATTACCAACATGTTTATCCTTGCATACTCTTGCATCCATTAGAGAAAGGCTGAAGGCTGCAACCTGTATACAGAAGATAAACTGGAAAATTATCCTGCTGCAAGCAGCCTGCAGCCACTGTCACTCAGAAGATCACAAAGGCCCCATCATTTAGTGTTATTTTTACTTTCACAGAAAAAAAAAAACCAAACAAACCCATGGCTGTTTCTTTACTTACTTTCAAATTCTAAGTCCTTCATCCTAAAACAGGTCATGTGCCTCTGTATCCATCTTGCCTGGCTCCAGTCAAAAACTCTGCAGCACCTGACCATTGCACATTCTGTGCAATCTACAAATTACAGGTGATTTCAATGAACAAAAAATCCATATAACAACCAACAAATGCAAGCACTGGAAAGATTTGCTAACATATAATACAAAATGCCATTTTATATCTATTTTGATAATAGAGGACAACCTTTCCTGGCACAGTAGAAAGTGTTGCAAAAACACTCCATGAGAAATGAGTGGTTTTCACTTACTCAGTGTCTAAGGCAAATTCCTCTTCAAATGGCACCGGTAAACATCTAGACTTTTAGACAAAACAATGACTTTCAGATAATATTCATATATTTTAAACAGCAGGCAGAGGATGATCTTCCTTCAGTACTGAAATCCACAGATTTGCTGGAAACTAAAGCTCAAGGTAGGAGTACAAATTCAAATTCTGCAGTACATTTCCAAAGTATCAGTGAGATACTTTAATCTCTATTCTAATATCTCCAGAATATTAGTGAATCATTTGTTCTACATATACCAAGGCATTTTTTTTGCACTTCTTCAAAAATTATCAAAATCAAGAAGATCTGGAGCCTGAAAGGAAATGCATACATGGGACAAAATAAAAAATGCATTAACAACTCTGCCTGGCAAAACAGGGTGGAAGAGGATAAAGCTTTTTATCTGGGTAAAGACATGAAGACAGAAAAACAGCTTTTATTCATTAAAAAAGTCTTTTCCTAGAATCCTATAGGAATCTGTATCTATAGCTCCTGTAATTCTCTAGGAATCTGTCTCTATAGTTTCTATAGATATGGAACAACAAAGGACATTCAAATTCAAAGGAAGGATTAGGCTTCACCAGAGCGGGCCAGGATTTCTCCTTGCCACAACTGGCAAGACATTTCCACCACAAATCCAAGCTTTTCATGGAGAAACAAACATGGTAAACTCAATTCCTTTCCCCCTGTAATCAGATTTACCCAAAATGTGCTGTCTAATGAGTGAGGCACAGGGTTGCCCTCTGTGGTGCCTGGCACCAGGGGTACATTTTTCCGCCAGCTTGATGCAACCATTTGTCCTCACAGGTCAGAAAAGCCACATACCCACCGGTTCCTGCTTTGAGCAGGGACACTGGGAGCAGCTTTCCTGCTTGTTCCCTGGAGTGCCAGTGATATCACAGCACTTTTAGCAAGCACAAGGCCCTGCCACAGTGCCTTTGGCACGGCGTGCTCTGTTGTCGCTGGCACGTGCCAGCTTGGCTGCTGCTCCCCACCCCAGCAGCGACTGCATTTCAGCAGCATTTATGCACAGAAAGCACTCAGGGATCCCTCGGGAAGGGGGGAGACAATTAATATTTTAAGTATTTTCTTGTTCTTCGGGAGCACGTTGGATATCCATGGAGAGCACAGCCCCTGCAGGCACCTCAGCAGGAGGAGCTTCCAGACGCTCCCTTGTGCCCCACTGCAGCTGGATGGGAGTTGATTCCCTGCCACAGATCACTGAAGTTCATCTTGCTACCCACACAGGTATTTCTAATCACTGTATGTCAAGCCATTCTCCTCAGCAACTGTCTCTCCCATGGATCTGGGTGTGTTGCTTCCCTCTCCCTGTTTCCATGGAACTTTCTTGATGGCTCGGGGCATTTGGCAAGGAGATCTGGAAAGGGGCTTTCATGCATTCCCATCACCCAAACTCCCAATTTCTGCCTACAGTAACATATACCCAGCACGGCCAAGTCCACCACTAAACCATGTCTACATGGCTTTTAAATAAGGGGTGGGGATTCCACCACCTACCTGGACAGCCCGTGCCAGTGCTTGACAACAACCCTTTCAGCAGGTTTTTCCTGATATCCAGTCTAAACCTCCCCTAGTGCAACTTGAGGCCATTTTCTGTTATCCTATTGCTTGTTACCCGGGAGAAGAGACCAACCCCCACCTGGAGTATGAATAGCTTGGTTTTGTCAAGATTTTTACAATAAAACTTTTCAACATAATTTAAAAACAAATCTTTATCATCTCAGTGGCTGTCTAGTTCTTATTTCTGATGTTGGATGAGTCTGAAAGGACTCATTTTAAGGAACCTCTGGGACAAAAAGGCCTTTAGCATCATAGTCAGGAGGAGAACTGTGGTTTGCACAGAAGGATGGAGAGGCAAAGAAGTTTTGCAGATGCTCTTGCCTATTTAGAGGGATGTGCACAGAGGAGACAGGACAGACCCACTGTTTCTTCTGAAGGAAACAAAAGCTGCTTGTCCTTGACACGAGGATCAGGAGCAAAAATCTGTGTTCAAACTTGTGGTTGCTGCCCCTCATTAAAGCCATGCAGCCACCCTAATAAACAACATATGGGCAATCTGGGGTTATTATCTGCCAGGAAAGCAAAAATAGCAAAATTCCAATGGCAGCTTCAAGAAATATGCTGCAAGGAATGAGTTGGGGACAGAGCAATGGAACATGCTGCCTTCCTCCATTCTCGGGAAAACATGTCAAAAATGCATAAATTAGTAAAGAAAAGCCCATACTACAACACCTGGCACTCTCTCTGGCAAAAGGACTGATGCTCAGATGTGCTCTCAAGGCAGAGCCTGCAAACAGGACAGCTTGGAAGCTCAGCATCCCATGAGCTGCCCCAGAAGGGACCCTGCAGCGCATCCACAGTGTCCAAAACACTCTTCCTGAGTGCAGGAGGTGGCCAGGGCAAGAGAAGGAAGACCCTCAGTCACTCCCAGGATGGTCTGACAGCAGTTTGTGGCAGCCTGTGTCTGACTGTCCCCTTCCCTTCAGCCAGGGATGTACACTTAGATTTCCTGCCCTTCACAGCACCTCTCTCCAACAGGCACTGGGGGTAGAAAAGTCCCCACCTCCAAATGCAAGATTTCAATCTGCAGAGATCTATCAATCCAGCACATCACACACAGGGAGATACACACATCAGATTCTGTTTGTTTTGTTTAAAAAAAAGAAAGGAAGAAAATAAACGCCTGAAAAATATTCCTCCCTTGCTATAAACACATCAGTGCTCATTTTCTCTGTATTCTACTTTGGGCCATTCTGTGTAAAATCTTTAATTAAAGTTTTTCTTTGAAATTGTCATCATCAAAGCAGAAGAAAGAAAGTAAAAAAAGGAAGGACACAGCTGTGCATATATGAAGTGCTATTCAGTACCAAATGAATTGGAACAAAATAAGTATCGTGACTGTTATGCTCTTAGTTTTGGCTCTGTATTCTCAGTAGCACAGTCTAACTTGTCACTTTATATTGATTCCATCTGTTTACACTCTGCAGAGTATTGGCTTCCTACAGTGAACATTTCCTATTTACCAGCTGGTAAAGATAGGCCCAAACCAGATAGAAAAGAATTAGACTATTTTCAGATCCTCACAAACATAAAATCAAAAATTAATGGGGGAGGGGAGATAGGAGCCGGGGGAGGGAATAGAATATGTGGGTCTGATGCTTGTTCATATTGATAGTCCTTTACAACCCATCAGTAATTTTTAGAGACCTCGAAGTTTGTGTGATGAGTACACAAAATAAAATCAATTTTCAGTCCTTTCTACCTTCTGCTTTACACGAACAGCCTTGTTGTAAATGTGAATCAATCACAGTAGCCCAGTAATCTTTAAATAGGAACAGTTGGGGTCTGAACTTGGCCAATACAATATTCCCACTCCCAGCTCTGAGAGAAGGACCTCCAGATCAAATGGATGTGCACATGGAGTCCAGAGCCAGCTTTGTGCTCTGGCAAACTGAGGTTTAGTTGTTTCTTTTTTCATAATTGCTGGATTCTTTTCTCAAGGAGACTATCATTTGGAGGAACTGACTCACTTCAGGAGAGTCTCTTTACTGACATTAAAAAAAACACCCCAAACTGTTACAAGCTCTTTTTGAAAAGCAGGGTTTTTTTTTTAATATTCAGGAACACCATGTAATTGAAATTGAGGCTCCTTTCTATGGTGTCCATATTTTATTGAGAATATTAGGAACCTTTCTTTTGGATTTTGGGTTTTTTTTGTTGGGTTTTGGTTTTGGTTTGGTTTTTTTCTTTTAAACATGCACATACAAATTAAAACCCCAACAAGAGTTACAGATATAAGTGTATCCTTGATTGAGGATGTGAATCCAAACAGAAGCAGAATAACCACTGTGATAAATACAGATAAATATTTAAGAGTATATGAACTCTTCAGTGTATCTGAATAGCTATCTGTGTACATCATTCATTTACATACCTTGCAGTACTTCTTCAGCTGAATTGTTCTTGGGATAGATATGTGGCAGCAACCTTGCCTGAAGTTAATAAGGCTTTCTGTTAATGTACTAAAATACACACAACACCTCCATTTCACAATGCTGTTAAAAAACCACAACACTGTAGAACCTTGTAAATTAAATCCAGCTCTAATTGGGACTTTGGAGGGTATTTTCAATTCATAAATTCTATAATAAGAAGGTATTTCGGCAGTTTCTTTTGTGGTAGGAGACACTCCACATGAAAATGTAAACGTTGCTCCTCAGTCAGCTGCATACGGCCAAAGGAATAAAAGCTATGGCATTAATAACAACTATAGCCAGATATGATTGATAGGCTTTTCTACAGTGAGAAAAGATTGTCTTGGATACAATCTGTGCTACCAGCCCTGCGATATGTTAATATTTTATTCAGACTAGAGTGAGGATATATTCAGATGTCCCGCTCAGTGCAAGGCAAGCAAATGGGTTGCAAATACTGCTGCAGCCCTGAGGTGCAATAACAGCTGTGAAATCAGAAAGATTTTATTTCCTCCTCCCAAATTACAGGCCAAGTCCATGCCAAGCACAGCAGGAGGTTGGATTTTCCTTGGAATTTACATCAGGTTATGTTTAATGTATTTCTTCTTCTGTGAGCAGTCTTAGGGTAGAGCCAACAGACTGTCACACAGTGCTGTGGAAGGCATGGAATACTCTGCTGTGTCCCTGTAAATAATAACTATTATTAGGTGTGATATGTGACACTAGGTGAACTTGTAAATGCTCAAGTATACTAAATTATCATTATGTTTATCAACAAATTTTCGTGGCTCAGTTTGTGCAAAAATAGGATAATAAAAATGTAGCTTTCCCATAGTCACACCACCACCTCCTCCTCAACTTCAAACAGCAGGTTTGTGCTGTTCCAGTTTGTATTGAGATTTAAGTGGACTGAGCTCTCAGGTACCTGGCTATCTAAAAAGAAAACAAAATGGTTAAAACATCATTCTTCTGATGTGACAGAATGTTTTACACAAGCCCTGCAAAGGGCTGAGCAATTACAGAAATTGTACTGCTATGGAGAAGGCTGATCTCTTAAAAAATTCAAACATCTCTGCTCAAGCCACATAGTAACTAAGAAATAAATCACAGTGGGACTACACCAGTCCTACACCAGAGATTTGTAGCAAGACTGCTTGAAAGAGAAGAGTTCTTAGGGTTTTGATGCTAAAAAGGGATCCACAGTGTGGATTAGGGAGGCTTCTGAAATACTAATTAGTACTTCAGCATAATAACCCCCCCCCCAAATAATAACAATAATTATGACCAGCTCTTCATGATACAACAGGGCAACATCTTTTTAAACATGTTGCTAAACTAATACCAGTACATCAATTCATCTGGAATGAATTACTACCCCAGAATGTGGTTTCTGTTATTACCCTGGTCAACAAACTTTCTCCTTGAGCAGGGATTCCACCTGACTTCATGTCACTGTTTGGCAACTGGGGCTGGAAATAAATATAATAAAAAGACTGGAACAACACAAACCACAAGTGCATCACAGCACTGTGGTGACCACTGTAAGGACATCAATGGGAGAATTCTGTTTTAAGATGTGAACAACTAAAAAGGCAAGAGAGAGTGGCTTGATCCTGCCTTTGTTGTGGTTGTTCTTCCCAGCTCTGCACTGCTTTGGGAGAAAAATCACCACAAACCTGAATCCCTGAGAAAACAGAGGTGTGGGAGCTGTTCCTCTACCACAAGTGTGATGATTGTCAGCATAAAATACTTTTTCTTGAGGTATATTTTTTTTTTGGTTGCCATGGAGAACACAAAGGGGTATCTCCACCTTCATGTGACCTTTGGAATGACAACACTCATGAGTCCTGAGGTCAAGAAAATTATAGTGCCAGTTCTCATCCCTCCTCAGCTCCCATCAAGTGTTTAGAGAACAACAAGCATGTCTTCTCCCCAACACATTCCTCTAAAATTCCTCTAAAATTTCCCAGTACATAATTTTACTTTTCCTTCTGTTTCCTCATCCTGCTGACTTGCATCAAGCACCGTAGCAGGTCATTTCCAGAGTCAACTACCAGCCAAGTTTGCCTTCACTGATGGGCTCCACAGATGCCAAAGTGCACTCTCTGCTCTTCATTCTTTATTTCCAGCCTCAACTGCTCCTGAAAAGCCTTGTGCAGGTTTGCTCACCCCTGTTTGTGGGGTGAAGCCCTGGAAGTCGAGCCCTGCCCTCAATTCAGCCCCTGAATTTATCAGAGTTGCTTGAGCTTTAAAGCAGAGGGAGAAAGCGGCTCCGAAAATTCCCCCTGGCCAAACTCCTGGAAAACAGCACCTGCACTGCCCTCCCGTGGAAATCCCACCGATCTGTGCCCGACAGCTCAAACAAACCTCCCTAACCAGTATTTTGGCTCCTGTACACTGCAGACAGTCTCAGAGAAGCTCCCTAACAAACCAGCACGCCAAAAGATCAAGATCCAGGCATGATCCTTGCTTTTTATGTTTTAATGAGTTTAAAAGCAAGTCAAGAGTTGCACATATTCTCCTTGAACACTGGAAGAAAATCCAACCCCAAGCGTACAAAAAGCTTTACCATTTTATTATATTGCATGCAATAAAGAAAAGATTAACCTTTTATTCCAGGAAAGATCTGTGATTTGTTATTTAATTAGTTTTCGCTAATTAATTAGAATTTTTTAAGCTCCCCTGTCTCTCTGGGAGAAAGTGGCTTAGGTCCCTCCCTTTTTCTTCTTTTCTTTTGGTGCTCCTCTTCTTCCTCCTGCTTCCTTTCAAAGTCCTAATCCCATTTTTGTATCCTCAGTATTACACCCCCTCATTCTCTCTTTGTCTGAGACTTTCCTTAGCTTTGCACTTGCTGGGAACAAAGTTGGACTGGAATTTACAGAATATTTTGAGGCAACTCTTTATTGAAGGCCAGATCATAAAAACCCAGAGGACAAACTGAAGGAAAAGGAATTTCTCTGCAGCCCCCTTTGCAGAATTTCACCCTTTATATTCCACTGGGGGAGGTGGGCTGAAAAATATTCAGTGCTCCACTAAGAAAGCTACTGTGAGAGCATAGATTTGTTTGGGGGTTTTATTTTTACACAGAGTATGACTCCACTTTACATTTCACTTCACTGAAGGTAAGAATCAAGACTAAATGCCAGTTTGCACACAGCTGGTGTCTTCTCAACTTTATTACTGGAAAATTACTTGCACTGGAAATTAAGATGGATGTTGAGTTATTTACTACTGAAGTCTTGAATCCTGAAACATTATAAACTTTCTCATTACTGGGTCCCTTGGCTTAACTTCCATGTTTCACCTAAAGACATGCCAAGCTGAGTGGCACGTTTTCAAGTCACTATTAAACTGAACCAGTTCTAATTTCTTCCCTATACAACCCTAATTTACAGAACAGACAGACTGATCTTAAAGGTTCATATTTTTATTTTTAGGGAACTTAGGAAGATATGGCACAATAACTTTGCTGTTATGTGGGATCTGTATTTTAACACACATGGATAAGTCCTACATTGATATGAGATTTTTTAAATATTTCATCTGTGTTACTTATTCCCTAAACAGCAACAACACATTTATCTTATAGTTTGATTTTGTTTTGCACATTACACATTATTACTTCTCATCAACTTGTCTAGAATTAGGCAGAGCATTAATTTAATATCTGGTAAACCCTTGTGAAAAACAATCTACAAGTCTTTCCATCACGTGAGATAAAGATTTCTCAATGCTTTATCTCTATGATCCTTCATATGCATATATGAAGGTATTTTCATTCTCAGTCTCACTGATGCATCATTCTCTTGTCCCAAAATACTATTTCATGTGTTTCAGGAGTATAGGTGTCCCCTAATGATAATTTAGTATTAGCAAAGAAATCAACATCAACCTTAGATGAAATGGGCTTAACCCATTACACACTGATTAGTTTAAAATGAAAATGGAACACCCAAATTAAATACAAAACCAGAAGTATTTCAGGAAAAAAAACCACACAAAACTTAGTCACCTCCACTTTCAGGACAGAAATCTGAGTGTACAGCAATGCTGGTGCAGACTGTGCATCAGAATCCTCCTCTATTTTGATAAGCATCAGTCATGATATTATATAAACCCTCAGCATTCTTTCAAGTCCAGTCTGGTGGTTTATAAGGTCATAAATTCCAAAGGTGAGCAGAGAAACTCTCTGTGCAGACACAGAACAGCTGGTCTCTGCCTCAGAGTTCACAATCTAACCTCTGCCTATTCATAACACTGCATGTATATGAATTTAAGCTGTGAGATCTTCTTTCAAATAAAAAAAAAAACACCGGCTTGCAAACTGCAACCCTTTCAAATAGTGAGACACACTATACAGACAAAATCCCCTGGAAACACAACAACTGTCAAATTTACATCACATTACTTTTGCAAGTTTCCCAAAACTTTCCCTTGAACAGGTTTTGAGCATATCCAGCACCTTTGTTGATAATACTGGTCTGGAACCTGCTCCCAGTTGAAATTTTGCTCTTGACACAAACAGGAACAGCCTCTAAATGATTGTCAACAGCAAAGCTCTGCCAGCACAGCCTCACATTCAGCTTCTGTTGGACAGAAAGGTTCCAACCACCCTCCTGAATTCCCCCTTTGTGACTGTCACAGTCTGACCAACATCAAGCATCTGAAATGCTTTTCTTTCCCAGTTCATCTTCTTTGTCAGCTTTCTTTTGAAGTAAGATCTGCCCCATGTCCCAGGAGAGTAATTTGGGATCTGGGACAGAGCTCACAGGTGTAGTTGTAAAATATATTAGGCAGTCATCCAGATACTCCTAAATTTGGCAAAAACCACATATTAATTTTCGGAGAATTCAATATCAATCAGTTCACTTCTATAATTCTGTAAGTAAATCAGTTATTGTTTGTCCACTGCTTTGAAAGCAATAAATAGCCAAACACAACTGTAAGCATTTAAAGAAAAGGTTCCGGGTTTTCTCTTTCTGATGCTATACACAAGTGTATGTTCCAACTTACTGTTTTAAGTTATGAAAGTTAAAAAATTTCAAGTAGAGTGCAGAGATGTGTTCCATTAGAGCAGAACTCTCACTTCAAACTACAGAGAGGAGCTCTCTGCCCTGTAAAATTTAGAGACTTTATTCAGTTGTTGAGCTTTGGGTAGAGATACCATGTAATAATAATAAATTCATTATCTGTATATGGGGTCTGTGGCTGGTGCATATTTGAGCAAATTCCAGCTCCTTTCCTCCCTAAAAACACAACCAGCAATGGAGAGTGAAAGTACCTGCACAGGGACATTTTATGCTACTTGAGACACCTCTGGCTCTTGTTGGACTTGAACAAGAACTAAAGGACCAAAGGATTTGGCCTGATATTTCTTCTGGATTTATAATGAGCCAAATTCAGATTGTGAGCATTTATTTACCTTCTACTTAAATCAAAGGAGGTTTTGTACACAAATCAGAACACTGGGACTAGTTCATAGCTATTTATGTTTTTTCCAAGCTTAGGATCTGCTGTTAAACAAAACTTAACTGCCTTCAGAAGAAGCTTTTGTTTACAAAGAGCGAGATGGCAAAATACAGGTTTTTTCTGTTATTTACAGCTTTGCTGCAGTTTTATGAGAGCCAATTTCTTTCTTATGCTCATCCCTTCCTTAAAATGCAGGTGTACAATCATGGAAACCTTGCACATTTCATTTCGACTTCCAGCTGTTCTGACAAAAGGAAGAATTCAAATTCCAGCTCCAGTGAAATCAATAGAGCTGTCACAGCTTACTCCTACAACAAATTCTCACTCTAAATCTAAAGCTACATGGCAAGGAGAGGAGGAAAAGTGACATGAACTGTGATGGAGGGAGCCTTGCAAGATAATAATTAAAAATTACTTGCAAGCGAAACGTCCACATTGGGATTAACAGAAAATTCATACTTGATTGGAACCAACTATAAATCTTCCTTCTCCAGAAAATGAGTTTTCTGTAGTAAGTGTGTAGTCATTCCAAATGAGTTCCTAAAGGAAGAGATGTATGTCAGATCTGGGAACACGTTATAATTGGAAACAGTGAACCTGGGGGGACGTCAGAGCAGAAGTGGGACAGTGCTCCAAAGGAGGCATCTCTCCCAAGTTTCAGTGGACTCCAGAGAAGGGAAGAAAACAAAGACCCTGCTTCCTCACATACAAGCAGGAGCAACGAGAGCTGGGTGAAAGGAGTCCCTTCCACCCTCTTTTCCAGAGGCTAGAGTGGTACATTAACTCCTTTACCCAGTGACACAGAACTATACCTAGAAATGTTCTGGCCATTATCTTGAAGGCTATGCACATTAAAGCACTCTAAAAATATTTAAAAACACCCCCTTTCAGCCAAGAAATCCTCCTATTTAATTAAGCAACACAGTTGCTTAGATGTTTATCTTGACTTTTAAGGCTTTGCAGGAGAAAAATGCATATACCAGACACAAGCTCATTACACTAATTATTGTTTTATCAAGAGCTATTGTTAATTTTCCTCAGCAAGAAATCTGAGGCAAACTACACTAAGCACAAACAGAAAATGGGAAAATAACAATCAGACATAGCCCTGCCACCCCTGGAGCTTATTCAGGTACAATGAGGCATTTGTCTTGGCCTGTGTGGAATGGGTTTTAAGTGCCAATAAAATAAGGGTGAGCCAGGTGATGGTGCCATCACCCAGTCTCTTCCATACTGTTTTATTGTCATTAGTCACAAAAATGTTTTCAAATATTGCCAGTCTTATGCGCTGGATCACAGGTTAGTTCTCTTAACACTTCTGAAGTTAACCCAGCCAGACTTCAAAGGAAATAATGCAAGACCCTGTTCCCTCTATTACAAGTGTAATTTAAAGAAATCAGAAACTTGAGGTTTCCCCAAACTGAGTGGCAGTGAGAGACTGGCACATATCAGAGAGAGGAGGAGACATGTTGTAATCAGCTGCTCCTTGCTCCTGCCATTCCACTACCACCAGAAAGACTCAGTCAATTCTCTGAAAAGGGAGATGAGAGGTGGAAAAAAAAGCAGATGTTGCACAGCCAAGGTAAAAACTGCAGGACAAGAGCAAGAGTCACTAGTCATCTAGCAAAAATACAGCATTTTTACACATGTAGAAAAGCCCTGCTGCCTCCCACCCTGCCCTAAACAACACCATCCAAAATGAATAAACCAACAAAACCAGGACAGTTTAAGTTGTCATTATCTAGCTCAGTACTTTGGACTGTTAGGGAGAATGAAAGAGGAAGGGAGCGAAGACAACATCTAGCAACTTAAGCAATCTTCATGTTATCAAACAAACCAAGTAGCTGTGATTAGAGCACCCCCACTGCTCAAAGTGCAGCACGAGAGGTGTGTGCTGGGTGCTGCACCTTCATCCTCTGCACGCTCAAATCGTTGCAATCATCTCCCACTGGATTTTCACCCACGTTTGGGTCACACAGCCTCCTGGGCACGTTTCAGGAGTTAATTGATAAGGAACCATTCCCAAGAGGCAGCCATCCCGTTTCAGAGGGTCAGAAGTGTTTGACAGTCTGGAAGGGGCCCTGTTGTGCCAGTTCCCCTCAGTGCCCAGGGACAGTCACGAGCACACTCAACCTCCCAGCTCAGCCCATCTACAGCAGCAACCCCTGGCAGATGTCCTGGTTCTGCAGACATTCATTAAGAGAAATCAACCTCCAAGCATTCTTCCTCCACCACTGAGGTGGAAAGCAACATTTTCCTTCCTCATGTGATTCATGGTTAAGTGCCATCATCTCCACAGTCACTTGGCTCAGATATTTGCAGTATAAGTGGGCTCTCTAAAAAACAGGAGCAGGGAGGGTCCAAGAACTCTAAGGAAGAGGTTCTGCCTGCAAGATCTACCCCATCATAAACTCAGACACACAATAACAATATAATAACAAACAAACACCAGATTATGCTGCTGTTGCCTCCTCAGGCACAAGAAAACTATCTCAGGTACTGGGGGCTGACACTGGAGAGGCTGAACCAGCACGAGCCAGAGGGAAAATCCCAGGCCTTTCAATACCACTCAGCCCTTTTTACAACATCAACAGACACATTTTAACCAATCTGTTTACAAAAGGATGCTCAAACAACTAAGGCAGCATTGTAGCTCAGTAATTAGGCTACAACAAGAACATCCTGCTGCGGATCAAGTCATTAGCAGAGCTTTCTCTGACTTCAGAAAAATCAGAATGGAGCTCCAAAATACTCCTACAAAAATCAACTGGTATTTTTCTGGACTCTACACATTTTCTGGTGGAAGTATATGTGTTTTTCTCACGGTTTGCCTTTCTCACAGACCCTTCAGAAACAGTCCATATTCCACAAGAAGTCAAACTTTACTGGTACAGAGCAAACAAATTTAAAGTCTCATCCAATACCCAGTCTGGTTCTCTTCTCATTTACATTGCCATTATACCTGCAAAATATCAGTGCATGGATCAGGAATAACTCACCTGCACTGAATAGCTCTTGATTTATATGTCACCTGGAATTCACACCAGTGCATAAAGAGTCACAAATCAGATCCATTGCTTATATTTTTGAGTACATTCCTACTAGTATTAGGGCAAGATCCTCAGTTATCATAAATCAGAATAGCTGTGCTTGCTTTCCTATCTTAAGAAGAATTACAGCATTTATAGACACTGAGGGATTCGGCTCTCATTTGAATAATTTAATTGATAAGAGTTTCCCCAAGTGTCCATATAGCAAGTACCTGCAGCTGAGGCAGGTTTCACTATAGTTACAAGATGGATGGATCTTGCAAATGCTGTATTTCTGATCAGTTCAGATAAAAAGGTAGAAGAGAGTTTCTAACTAACAGAATAATGAGGAACTCTTACAGTGTTCCAGTTAGAAGCACGGGATCACAGCCTTTTCTTTTCTTGGAAGAATAAACAAAGCTTTAGAATAGAAAACCTTTTCTATTTGTTCCTGAAAGTTTCAGAATTTTTTATTGTGTTAAGCAAGACAGATAGAAAGTTCCATCTTCATTTTCTTTCTATTTTTTTTTAAGCCTAACACATTTTATTTTATGCAACCTAGAGTAAAAGGACCGCTGTAACCTTGTCCTTTTTTAAATTTTATTTCCCTTGAAAGACTGTTAGCCTCTGAAATTGTTGGAGAACAATTAAGGCTGTGAAATCCCCCTTACAGATCGAATTTGTGGCTCTGGCACAATTTGTTGTTCCCATGATGAGGTTGTAGCAAGCAGAGCCACATCAGACTAAGTTCCTGTGTGATCTGAAATGGGCTACCAGAAGCTTCCACAGTGGGTGGGTGGACCTAGACTGGCTGCCAGCTGATCTCCCACCCTCTCCTCAACAAGATGGAGGAAAAACTTAAGTGGAAAAGCTCAGGGACTGAGATAAAGACAAGAAAAATCACTCTCCAATTACCATCACAGGCAAGATAAAATCAATAGGGGAAAAATTAATTTAATCGACTGCCAATAAGAGATTGAATAGAATGGTGAGAAACAGAGACAAAAACCTTAAAAAACCTCCTCAATACTCCTCCCTGACTCCACTTGACTTCAATTCCCAGCTCTTTTACTCCCTCCTCCAGAGCAGAGCAGGGGGAAGTTGCAGCCAGCCCATAACAGCTCCTCTCTGACAGCCCTTCATCCTCACACTTTTCTCCTTCCCACCAGCTACAACCTTCTCAAACAGCTCCTGCCAGGAGCTGCCCCAGCCTGGGGCCTCCAGAGGCTGCAGCTCCTGGTTACCTGCTCTGAGGTGAGTTCCCCAGGGGGCTGCAGGGGGGATATATGGTCCTCTTCATGAGACTGTACCTGCTTTGCTACAATCTCAGCGTCCTCCAGGGGAATCTCTGCTTCAGTGCCCAGAGCACCACCACCTCTTCCTCTCTGACTTTGGTGCCTGCAGGACAGTTTCTCACACAGCTTTATTTCCCTTCCTTCCTTCCTTTTCCTTCCTTCTCCTTCCTTCCTTTTCTTTCTTTCCTTCCTTTTACTTCCTTCCTTCCTTTTCCTTCCTTCTCCTTCCTTCCTTTTCTTTCCTTCCTTCCTTTTACTTCCTTCCCCTTCCTTCCTTTTCTTTCCTTCCTTCCTTTTACTTCCTTCCTTCCTTTTCTTTCCTTCTCCTTCCTTCCTTCCTTCTTTCCTTTTCCTTTTCCTTCCTTCCTTCTTTCCTTTTCCTTCCTTCCTTTTCCTTCCTTCCTTTTCCTTCCTTTTCCTTCCTTCCTTTTCCTTCCTTCATTCCTTTTCCTTTCTTTTCCTTCCTTCTCCTTCCTTCCTTCTTTCCTTTTCCTTCCTTCCTTCCTTTCTTTCTTTCTTCCTTCCTTTTCCTTCCTTCCTTCCCCCCTCTCTCTCAACACAGCTGTGCTGCTTGCTTGCTTTTTTTTTTTATCCTAAATATGCTTTCACAGGTGTTCCAGAGCTACTGGGCTCACCTGTGCCCTGCAGTGGAGCCCTGGAAGCAGCTGTGTCTGGCTGTGTCCAGCCCCTGCCCTCTCCTCACAGAGGCTGTCCCTGCCCCCCACCACTAGGAACACCCACAGGTGCCACAAACACACAGGGCAGGTCACCCTGAAACCCAAACGATGGGGGAAGCAGAGGTTCCTTCCTGGAGCTCTGTCTCCCAGGCCTGCAGCACCTTTGCCCGTGTTTATCAGCCAGGGGAAAAATTCTGGCGTGCAAAAAAAAAAAATCACAGACCACCCACTGTAAAAATGGTGTCTTCTCATTGCCTTCCTTTTGTCACCTCCCTGACTCCAGCTGTGAAATCTTTAATCAGCATGCTCTCAGTCTGCTACTTGTCCCTCTTTCCAGGCTCATTCTAGAATTACCAACTACTTGCAGCCAGCCTTTGCCCCGCTCAGAGCATGGCCAAGGAAGTTTTCTCCTTGCTTCACACAATCCAGGCAAAACAGTAGTAGCACTTGCTTTATGGAACACCCAAAATGGAAGCAAATAAACATGAAAGCTCTCCCTAGAAAGAATGAACAATCCCACAGATCCTGTGTTCTCTCTGTCCCTGTGTGACAGAGCTTTCTGGATTCCAGCACGGGACAAAACCCCTCCAAGAGCTCTGCCCACTGAAAGGTCTGATGTCATATAAGTGGCTGTGCACATTCACTCATTCCTGTGTTTACCAAACAGGGGGGTACAGCTGGAAATAAACCTCCAACCAACCAGGCAGGGCCCTTGCACCCCTCTAATAATGGCAATAACCTTCTTGCTCCACCAGATGATTCAGCAAACATGGAAATTTCTACTCCAAGACCCAATTCTGATGAGTAGTGCAAAAGACTGAAATAACCTAGAGGATGTGTGGTTTATATTCAAGAAAAATAAAATTTTGTATATTATGAACTTAGGGACTGTGTCCCAAAGGCAGAAATTGTCCCAAAGTTAAAGCCAACCTACAATACATCAAATAAAGGAGTTTAACAATAAAAAGGCTGCCTTCTATACTGCCCTGAACTTCCAGCCATTCAAGTGGGGAACTGGGATCACCCAAAGCCCAGCACTGGTGGTCTTTTTGTCAATTCCAAAGGACTACATAGCTTACTGCAGTCCAACATGAAAAAAGGGCCTTATTCTATGTCTGCCCCTAAGCTTTGATGTATTTTTTTTAATAAAATGAAGATTTGTTGGAAATTATAGACATTTTCTGGGAAAAAACACAGTTTCTTGCAGGATCCAGACAGCCCAGCACACATTCAATAATGCTGTTTTCAAACATCCATGAACAAGTTAAGTATTTCAGCAGTTCCTGACACAGATTAATGACCTACAGGGCACATCAAAACTTTGATTGCCACAAATGTTTGCTTGTGTAACTTACCTTTCATGTGGTCCCTTTGAATTCAGTGATAGTGTTCATTCAGAGACAACGACTTGGGCAGAAATATATAGTAGGATTGCAGGGATGTAATGGCTGCACAGAGCAACACAGTTATTGCTTGAAAAAGAATAGTTTGGAAATTACTTCTTCATGTAAAGGCTTCATGTAAATTGCTGCAGATTATTGAGTAAAAAAGAGTGACCAAATGATCCACAGTTGGTTAAAACCCAAATGTTTACAGCTTGAATTCACCTACATCATATATTTGTTTATATTCCTTTTCATCCTGTTTGGAGTACATAGGCTTACACAGATCTTTAATACTAAAACCAAAGTCAGAACCAGTTTTAGTCTCTAATCTCACTGGTATTTACTGAGGGAACATGTCCAAAAGGGTCTGGCTGTCAAGAGAGACCAACCCCTAAGCTGAAGCAGAGTGGTTAAAGAACTGGATCTGGAAACTCACCATGGATCTTCCTTTGTGGGCTTAAATCCTACCAGCTATGGATTGGTGGCAATCCCAGGTACTGAAAGTCTGCAGCATTTCCAGGATTATCTCAGTAGAGTTAGAGCTGCCTGTTAGGGGGGAATTGCAGCACCAGAAACAATTAGGGGACACAAGCAAACAAGAATGGTACCTGGCAAAAGTTGTTGTTTTCTTTAGAAATAAAAGAGTGTCTTCCCCCTGGAGCTTCAAATCTAAATGTTTCCCTTGTTCTAATTGGTTCTGAGACCTTGGATCTCTCACATATTTTATGGGAGACTCTTTTCCAAAGCCACGAGAAAGCAGATGTAAGGCCTGGGAGGGCTGAAGTCTCAGCACACTGTTACAGCAGCTGTGTTACTGTTATCTGCATGGCAGGATTAAATTGTCATCTTGCCTTCAGTGCTGGCAAAAGCTGGGTGTGTGACAGAGATGGTGACAGTGGATTTAACTGTCTGGGTGGCAGGTATTTTGAATATCACTCGTACCACACACATCAAGCAAGTCAGGCATATTAGTGGCTGTGATTGGGATCAGTGTGAGCAGTCAGCTGCCATTGCTTCACCATTCTTTCTGCATCCTGCTTGCTGTCACACAGCATGTCTCACTGCAGCACTGCCTCCTGCAGAACAATATTCCTCCCAAAGGCAGGTTTTAGTTAACACACTCCATGTGGCAGTATGGAGCTCTCTCTCCTTCTTGCTGAAGGACACGATTCCACCTTTACAGACAATCTTTCACAGGTGAAATCTGTGAAAGAAAATCCATAGAAGAGCTCCAACAAGGAGCTGGGAGGACACCTCCAAGCCAGGGCAGCACCTGAGGACGTGCTTTGGCTCTTTGCAGCTGCAGTTCACAAACCAGCCCGTTTTCTGAAGCCACCATCCCTGTCAGTGTGAGTCAGTGTGAATCACAGCAGCTGGGGAGCCAGCACACATTGGCCTTTGCTGCCTCTCCTCCACGGTGGCCATTCCTGGCACAGGGGCAGTGTGGACAGCTGGAGGTGGCAGCTCCTAAAACTGCTCCAGTGTGCACAGCCAGGGCTCCAGCAGAGGTTGTTGTGTGGCTTTACAATTCTGCCCATTGATGAAGTGGCAAAATCCAGAACAGTGGTGCTGGCACAGCGCAGCTCGCCAAAACAGCCTCATGGAGGTTCCTGCATCAGCAGGGAGCACAAAGGCTTCTCCTTTCTGTTCTCTGTTCAGTTGGTGCAAACAGCTTCACTCTTCCTGAAACCAATTTATGGTCCTGAGCTGCTAATAGGAATTCCCACATGTAATAGGAATTCCCGTGTGTAATAGTGATTCCCACATGTTGGGGTTCTAAAGCACAAAGACTTGCCCAGTGTTTCTGTGAACTTCTCTCCCATTCAGTTTGGAAGCCCACACAGCTCAGATGCTTCCAGAAGGACACTGGATGTTGAATGCACCCAAGTATGACTCAAGCCTGAGAGCTGTAAGGGGCTGTTGTTCCAGTCTGCTTGTAGGATTTGTCATCACTCTCTCATCTTTTAAAGGGCTGGGTTTTATGCTGATAGACCAGAGCTGCGTGGCATCAGCGTTCTTGACTTTCTTGCCACTCTCTGAAGATAAACCAGCAGTTTCTACTCGGGCTATGACTTGGCACTTGAGGTCTAAGCCTCATTATGCCAAAATCTGGGTATGCTTTATTTTTAAAAGAAGATGCTCATTTTTGCAGACTCTCTTTCCACTGTCAGAACAAAGCTGATTATTGGTTGCACTTATTTCTGTTCTGTGTGATACACACCATGACAGGCAGCAGAAAATACTCATCTGCATATGGTTTATGATTCAAACACTAGAGGACACCAGTCTGCAGATCCTGTAGTGAAGAAATCAGATGGATTTTGTAGTGAGGTTACACATCACCATTGCTGTACTGTGTCCTTCCTACAAATGTGGTCACTGGGCTTGGGAGTTTTTTTGTTAATATTATTTGATTCAGCTGAATCTCTGTTTAGCCTTTTTCTTTTGACTGAAGCAGCAAATGTGGTTCCTTAATCCTCCCTTTAAACCTTTGCTGGTAGCTACTAAGTGCTGTTATTTATAGCCCAGGCATGACTGAATGGCCCATAATAATGGTGACTCAAGCCTATAAATCTTTATAATTATTGCCAGAACTACTAGAGCCATGTTGTGTCATGAAGCTTGTACAAAATGCAGAGAATCTTTAGTGGTTACTCATTAGCCTTCTTGTCTTTCCTCTTTCCTGCCCAACTTCACTGCAATGAACACCTGAACCTTTTGTATACAAAACTGTGCAAAGATTTCTTGCCTAGATTAGTTGAGGGGAGGAAAAAAGATAATTCTCTTGGTTTACTGCCATTTTTGTTCTTCACTTGCAGTGCATTTGTACCAAAGAGGATTTCTCTCCAGAGACAATTTGGGGCACAGGGCCAAGGGGTGTCTGTGTTTGGTGACATTTGGCCAAGTCCTGAAAGTTCAAGTTGTCAAAAGAGGGAGGGACTTACCACCTATGGATTTAAATAGAAAAACTGAAATGTCAAGGACCAGAGACCCAAAGGTGGAATTTCAGCACAGCTTATGTGGGAATGGGCTTTGACCAGACTTTGTTAGGTTGTCACACTAACTACTGCTCTTTATGACCAGAAAACAGGGGTTTGGCCAAACCAGCTGTGCCCCCTTCAGCCTGGTAGCTGGTGACCCTCTGCAGAGGCTCAGCTTGGAAACAACCTGTGAAGAGATTTGGCTCTTAAAAATGTGGCTGTGGAACATTCTTGGCTTTGGAGGCTGGGGCTGGACATCATCCACAGCAAAGGAGAGTGGCTGTGCCTGGGAACCAGAGCAGGATTCCCTGCTCTCTCCAGAAACACGAGAAGCCCTTTAGGCAGTCAGTAAGGTTGTATTGCTCATGCATCTCCAGGATTAAGTGATTTAAGCAGACTTTTGGTGCTAATGAAATTTTCTTCTGACTCTAATCCGCAGGAACCATGAGGGGATTTTGTCTTCCCCTGTAGCAAGAGGGAATTCTTCTACTCCTGTGTTCTTGCAGCTTGCTGTAGTTTGGGGGTATTTGTGTCCTGCACAGGAGTTTGTTATGAGGTGCTGTCAGACACAGCTCATGGGTCAGGGGCTTATCTGACCCAGTTTCTGTGGTTCTTCTGTCTCCAGGGAGGAGTTGTGGGTAGGAGAGAGGATCCAAGGCTCTCACAAAGACCACCTGGCCCTGAGCAGGTGTAGAAAACAAGCAACCACAAGGCATGGAACACATCTTTTATTCAGTAAGCAAGCAAGCACAGAAGTATAATGTGTAGTGCTTAATATTCATACAGTACTAAAAATATAAAAATAGAAATAAAATTTCACTGAAAGCATTTTCACTCACAAATATACAAGGAAAAGTGCTGTCAAGCCACATCATGCTACACCACTTGCCAGTTGTTGAACTGACAGTTTCCCAACAGAACTGAAACACTAAAAGCTAGTCCCTTCCTCACGGTTTTTTGGTGAGCCTGAACATTAGACTAGCAAAAACGGGCCTCCTGCAGCTGAGAACCTAAAAAGCATGGATGTCATTACATAATGGAACAAACAAAATAATTTGGGAGATTGTATAGTGATAGTAGCCTGCTTCAGGCCGTTTGTGTACCTGTCATGGAGATCAAAAAGAAAAGATACAGAAAGAAACTTGAATCCTGATTATAATCCAGACCAGTCATGGCTAACAATTCCTGGAACTGTGTTCTGCACGGATATTTGTGCAATACTCCCACCTGCTGGCACATCCACCAACTCTCTTCCTCGGATGCTGCAGTTCCCTCTGCCTGCTTTACACTGGCACAGAGATTCACCTTCCCCTTGGGGCTGGTGGAGTCCAGGAGCACCAGCCATAAACAGAGCTAAGTGCCCTCACCTTTTAGTGGAACCAGAGGCTACCCAGCACCTCAGCTTCTCTCTTCCAGCAGGAGAAATTCTCTGCTCCTAATGGGAGAAATCCAGATCTACACAGGAAAGCGATACGGGTCAGAGACTGATCCTTCCAGAAAGCCCCTGCACCAGATGCCTTGATTTTAAGCCCAGCTTTGTGGGACTGAACTAGACTTGAGGGCTTAAGGATCTGCATCCATGGGGGAGCCAGCTGTGAGCTGCCATCCATGAAAGCCGGGGTGGGTTCTGGGATCAGGCTAACAGGCACAGCTGCACATCACAACAAGCCCTGTCCTGCAGAATATGCCAGTGCACAGAAAACCTACTCAGATCACACAGATAAGGGTGTGCAGAACCTAATGTGAACCCCCCTTGGATCAGTTACTATTTTGGGATGGGATTTATTTATACTTGCTATACCTGCTATAAAAATAAATGTGACAATTAACCCCTGAGATCGTTCTAACAGAATATTTTGGCCTGTTACTCGTTTCCCTCAGAAATCATTATTATTTTTTTTTTATTTGGTCTATGGACATTTATTTAGGTTCTAGTGACAAGCTTTTATAAAACACATTAAATAATCAATGTGGGGCTGAAAAGGTGTACATTTTAGTTGCATATATGGTACATACCTTATACGTATATAATACATTCCGTAACAGCTGAATGTTCTAGTATTGCCTGGGAAGTTCTTGCATGTGGACACAGGATTTAAATACCAGAAGATAAACAGCTGCTTAGGATCAAAGATAAATTGTATCTGATATGGTTTACTTGGATTGTTTTTTTCTTTCTTTAAATTTTATTACACATAATAGCTACAGTAGTTTGTCCAGCAGGTAATAAACGAATGCATAAAGCACTTCTAGCTATATCTGGATATCATAGGCATGCATTTTTTATAAATAAAAATCGAATGTGAGGTCACATTTTCCCATCTTCTGTTTATAAACTAAGTCAAATTTCTCATTCATTGAAACAGTGAAGATGTCTTTCCATAGCCCAACTCGTCCTGAAACACAGAGAAGGAACACAAGTCAGAGAGTGGATGTAACAGGACCCCGAATATCTACAGTCTAATTGTGCACCAAGTATCATCTGGGAGATTCTAATCAGTCTTAGCCTTGGCTTTCATTGAAAGCTTAATGAGACCTAAGGCTGTTCATTGTCTTACCCAATTATCCTGCTATAACCCCTTAAATAAATACCATACCCCTCATCATCTGCACCAGCCCGGCCTTATACAGGAATAACTCAGTTCTGTGTGAGCCTTAATCAGAAATGAACACAGAGCTGAGGCTGGGTATTCATTTAAAGGTGGATTTCTGGTTTCTGTGCAAACTGTGCCTGTTGAATAATTCCAACAGCTAATAATACATTTCTAAATCACTGTGCCTCCAGCACACACTGGTTAGGGAAGCATCCAAAAGGTACACGGAATGTGGAGTATTAAACTGATTACTGAAGTATGGTATTTTCATTGCTAATTTCTATTATTTTCTGTCTAGAGGTAAGTTAAACAGATGAATTTACATTCCTCCATATGGAGAGGTTGGTTTGTTAAATATCAGTGCCTACTTCCTATCTATGAAAGACAACAGGTGCCACACACCAAGTTTGTGCCACTTAAATTTTAATTTTGAACAACAGGAAGCTTTGGGTGGATGCAACATGGACACTGAACTCCTTCCTTGTACAAAGTATTTATCCACTCTGCTGGACCCAA
Organism: Corapipo altera; assembly: GCF_003945725.1. Classification (NCBI taxonomy): domain Eukaryota; kingdom Metazoa; phylum Chordata; class Aves; order Passeriformes; family Pipridae; genus Corapipo; species Corapipo altera. The sequence continues at coordinate 1,806,533 of NW_020884938.1, read as the reverse complement.
ACATTAACACAACCAGGTGACACTCCTGACCCCTCAACAACTGTTCCAGTGCAGTGCAAAATTTATTTAACTCAAAGTCAGCCAGGGTTACTTATGGCTGAATAAGCCCCATGGAGTAACCAGACTGAGAGGCCCAATTCTTGTCTCATTTATGCTGGATATAAAGACAAAATCCAGGCTTGTTCAACTGGAATAAATGAAAGGAGAATTGGGACTGTGCTACCAGAGAGTTTAATCATAACAGCAAGAACAAAGCTACATGCAGGGAGCTTAATTATGCACTTGATGCATAAGAAGAATACCCATTTAATTTAATTACCATTGCTTTTATGCAGCAACTTTATAATTGAGTCCAGAGACAAAACTGTCTGAAACATCTACATATTACATGTTAACATGACATGTGGCAATGGCTGTTTTATGAAACCAGGACTTTTCTTTAACTCCTGTAGGTTTGATAATATCCTGGTTTTGTTTCAGGATCCAAAGATCCAAATATCCTGAAACTGAAAATGCCATTTACTGTTTTCACCAAATTTCTCCTGTATTCAAAAAAAAGAAAAACATTAAGAAAATGCTTGCAAGCATAAACATCTCATTCGGACTTAAATTTTGCTCTGGCAACTATAACTGCATAAAGTACAGCATGAAAAATGAAACTTTAAACAATTATAACAATAAAATACTTTCTTCCTCTGCTGGGTAAAGAAATACCTTCTATTTCTGAATCTCCCTAACAACACGTACAGACAAATGACAAGTTTTACAAAGGACACACACAGTGGATTATTTGCAACATCTTTCGTTTTGTTTTGCTTTTTTTTTACCATATGAAGTGATAGCTTGTCAAAAAGTCACCCACCTGGTTTCTGATTTGAACCATGCAACTGCGTAAATTAGGATGTGATAAGAGTCAAATACAAGTAACATATCTAATCACTGCTCTGCTTTCACAGCAGTTCAGGGTTATCTTCAGAGTAAAGATCAATGTGCTAAAAGAAAAAAAAATATGAAGAACTAAAATAAAGCAAAATAATAAAGTAAATGTAACTAATGACAAATTAAAAATATCTGAAACAAATTACAACAAGCTGTCATGTTATTGCCACCGTTCTTTGTCACGGAAACAAACAGAGAGGGAACAAAGCACTGCTAATGAAGCTACATTCTGAAGTAACAAAATATTGTAAAAGCCAGGGACAGCAAAGAAAAGAAATTCAAAATAAGGATATTTTTACTGAAAAGCACACAGTGAACAAATGACAAAATATTACATTAATTGCTGTAGCTCCCTTCCTCCTCTCTGGCAAAATAAAGCTTGCTCAGATACAAGCAGGGAGGTGTGAGGAATGGTTTTTGTCCAAGTAAGACACTGGGAAATGTTTGTGCCAACACACAAACGGGACAAGTTACTCTGACAGAGAGTCTGAGCTGAGTAACTGGTGAAGGACTCCACAAGAAAGACACAAAGGTAGTACAGAATCCTAGAGAACCTCCTTTCATGGGAAAGCAAACTTGCCCTCAGACAAATCTGAGTGTTGGTAAAATTACAGTTTGGCTTTTGTAAGGTGTGTGATTTCAGTGGGTTTTTAATAGAACTACACAATGCAAACAAAATGCACGATAAAGGGATAAATAACTGGCTAGTGCAGGATCAGCAGTCAAGAGGGGCTGATGATACTTGGTATTTTTTATGAGAGTTTTGATATTAAGTATAAAAATTACAGCTGATAAGATCTGCAGGTCACACGAAGGTTGGTAGAAGGAGGTGGTGTGGAAATGGCTCCTACAGGCAGAAATCTGAGAGCAAAGCCCTGGGTAAGGGATAATAACCTGGACATTAATTCCTCTGAAAGACTGTGGTCAGGATAGACACATGGTGTCTGATGCTGATGCAAAAAGTGCTAACGTGGCTATGGATGGACAAAGAAGGGAGAGTTCCAAATAAAACTGGGTTAAACTAGTGTATGAAGTGATTTTATGTTTGGACAAGGCAGATGTGAGGCTGACATAGGAACTGACCATCTTGATCTTATTCCCTCATTTCTAAAAAAAGGCCTTGAGTGCTATAAAACAATCTACAGGAAATAATTAGAGGGAGCCTAAGTTCACTCTTTTATCCTTCTCAAAGACAACTGAGGAAGGACTTGATTTCATGACACTATCAAAGGCCAGATGTATCAACAGATCAAATGGAACCTTCAGGTTCCTAAAGAAAGGTCTCACCAGAATAAACACTTGGAAGCTGAACACACCTTGAACAGCTGAGGTAGGCACTGAAAAGGAAAAGCTCGTAAGGGAAGGGAATCTACAGCTCCTGGTGATTTTAGAAACTAAAATTAGGAATATCTGCTATTCCAGAAAACCTGATATACTTAAAAAACAAGGGTTTAGGCCAGGACACACTGCATGGAATTGCATGGGCTTTGGCATGGCAAAGGTCAGAAGGGGCAGTGCATATTCACATCACAGTGGGAATATACACTGTTAACCTTGGATTTTTTCACCCTTTTCAGTCACTCCCACCTCACTTTATTTCCAACCAAACTAACCCCCAAGTTGCACTCAGAGGCAGTTACCTCCCACCATTTTCACAGTAATATTTACAGCATCATTTATATCATTTACAGCAATATTTCACCAACATCTTAACCCACGCTGGAGGTCACTGAGTTGTGCAGTTGCTTCTTGCAACTTCTCCAGGAAGGGTTTTACTGTGGGTTTTGAACATACCCCTGCCAACAGGAAGAGCTTCTGCGTTACAGCACTGGTCAATGAGCTGATGGCAGTGTTCCACCATGGATTCCAGCTGGGCTTTGTCATAAGAAACTCCTAAGAACCTCACCAGCTGCTCAACCATCGTTGCAAGGTCCTGTAAGAGAATATTTAAACCCCAGTTTACTTTAAATATTTTAAATTATTTTTTTTTCCTCAGTGAGTTTAAATATTTCAAGGTGAGTTTTATCCCGACGAGCACGAAAAACACGAGTGCAGAAGTTGTAGAAACAGCACTGCCTCGGAATTTTTGCCACCTTCACATTTGCTGGAAACAAACACATTCCAAGGAATGAGGGTGAAACAGGTTGGCAGAGACCACAGCCTTCAAACATGGAACTTCTTCAAATATTAGAATGGGGAATTCAAAGTGACTGTGACGCTTCCCACTTCAGAGAACCGCACCCTTAACTGATCACTTTGGAATTCCAAAGTGCTTTTTGGAGGAATTACAAACTGCTCTGATTTTGATCTTGGTAAAATAAATGATCACAAAAGTTAGAACATCCCTTCTTTCACTGCCAGCTTCTGGGGCTGCACTCATGGAGATGGAAAGGATCTAGTGGGGTGGCCTCTGGGAATTAATTTGCATTAATCAGTCATTCATTTGCACCTCTAGAATTCCAGGGTTCCTTAGTAAGAGTAAGACTTCTGGAGCTGCAAGGACAAAATAGTAATATTTATCAGGAAGCACCAGCTTCCAGCAGTATCCAGCAGTGAGCACAGCTGGGAATATATAATCATTCAAAACCACAGATTTGAAATAATTCTGACTAAACTTTACATACTCTCATTTTATTAGTTTATTTATTTATTTCAGCACCCCACTCCATCAGAAGTATAATTTACCCAGCTTTCTGGATTTCTGCCCTGACTTTGCCTCTTTACAGCGTGGGTTTTCCCTATATTTCCATTAGTTTTCCAGCCAAATAAACATCTTGAAATATTTTCCTTAATCCTCAAAAATATCACACTGCAATAAGAAATGGAAATCAACGTTCTGTGTGGTATTTCCACTAGATTTCTGATTAAATTGGATTTATTAGCCAGCATACTGTAAGGACCCAATATTATGTTCACCTTATGCTACGTGATCACATCTAATTGTTTTCAACAGTTTCACAGAAAGCAGTAAGAACAAAATAATCTGAATAAATGCCAAATATACAGGAAAAAATACAGATTATATAATTTTTTTCCCCCCCACTTATACAGCACATACAGCAAGACATTTCTTTTAATGAATGCTCAGGGCTGAGTGTAGCAAGTGCTGAACAGTTTCACTTCACTGCCTTCTCTGCAAGTAGTTTGGTGCCTGTGGGTGAGTCAGACTCCTGAGTAAATTAATATGTATATGAAGAAGCTACTGAATGCCAGTGCTTTAAAAATGGCATCAGACTTAGAGAGTCCCAATTATGGACAGAAGAAGCAGATTTTGTGCTTTATAAATTTTAAACACTGGGGTGCTAAATGTAATTAAAATATCATTTTGTTATGTCTAACCTACCTTGTGCATATCTTCATACTTGAGAAAAAGTACATTGGCATCCATGTGATGTTCCCAAAACTCTTGCACGTGTTCAAACCACGAACCATATCCTACTACAAAGACATTATGATTGGCATGAGGAAAATTAACACTTTTGTTATTAAGAATTTTCAAAAAGGAAAAAAAAAAAACAAAAGGAGAAAAATAAATCAACTGGAGTGGTTCATAGCAGTGTCCAGTTATGACCCATTGCCATGTACAGCAAGGAACTTTATTTAAAAAGAGTTTTTCTATCAGTTTGGAATTTTCAAAAGCACTGACTTAGCGTGAGGATAAAACATTCAGCTGGAAACGCCACCATATTTCGTGATGAACCTCTTGGAGCTCAGTATTAATAACAGAAATTGAGCCAAAATAAAGATTACACAGATAGCCTTGCAGAAGGCAAACTTCCAGTGGCTCCAAGCTGCATGAATTCCTGCACTGAACATATCCCACTGCAGCTTCCTTCACTTGTAAGCTTGACACAGCACTCATGGCGAGTTCCAGAGGGCATCCACTAACTGCTAACAACCACTTAGACTTTCTTAAACAAGCACTAAGGACACAGACCCATAAAAATGCTTTGTGATCATTCCCAAAAACACACGATGGACTGACAGAATTATTTATCACTACATGTTCTGGACTGACAGAATTATTTATCACTACATGTTCTGACCCTCTACTACAGCCTGGGACTTATTCTCCTCTACTGTTATTTTCTGAACACTTCCACACAACTTCTGTAGAACAGTTTTATTTACAGTGTTATTGGTTCTCTCAATTACACAATAAATTCAGATTACTGATGCCCACGAGGTGCTGAGTGCTCCCCAAAATCTGGGAGGGCTCCTGCTCCCAGCACTGCTGAGGTTACTGGAAGCCTTGACCTTCACCCCAACATTTCACCCATTTTTTTTCCCACTTCTCTGATTAACTCCACACTTGCACTGATTTGAGCCAATTTATGTGTGCCTTCCAGAGGCTCAGTCACTGGCAGTTGGTACTTACAACCTAGAGAATGCCTTTGTTGCCAATATTATTAGAAAGACAACCCATTCTACGTATTTCTTTGTTACCAATGATAAATTTCTGCAAAGTACCTCATATAATCAAGGCGGGAGTTAAGCAAATATGATAAGCAGTCTTTCACATTCTTTCCCAGTATTTTTTTTTTTTGGATAATTTTATCTTTTCAGCATATAGAAAAAATAATAATAAAAAAAAACTTTTTAGGCTTGTATTTTCAAGCCACCTTTTTCCCTTTTAAAAAGAATTGTTTAACTCTGGTCACTGGAACACTGATGTGTTGACCTCATGTGTGAATTTCTTAACTGGAAGAACAAAAATGGAATTTTTCCAGTGCCTTTATAAAAATTGAAAATGAGTCAGCTGATAAAAATTCTTTCCCTAGGAAACTGAACCTCTTTGCCCATTGAAAGTGTTCCAGTCACCAGAATTCTGCTGCATTGCTTCCACGAGATGCAAACATTTAGTTAAATGCTAAATTTACTGTATTACAAGGACTCCATTTGCACAATCATGGCCACAGAACATGCTGTGATGTTTTACTGGCTCTGGGAGGTTGTGATAAATCAGCTGCTACAGGATGAAGGTATAAATAACTCCTGGGATTCTTACATGCAAAAGAGCACCCAAGCTTTCCCCTGTCTTAGAAGACCTTCTAATGTGTTTTTCTTACATCTCTGGTCTAGAAGTTCCTCATCACGGGCTACAGGCAAACATTCCATTTTTAGGGATTGTAAAGGAAAAAAACGAAGGTGGGTTAGAATGAGAGGAGAGCATTAAGCCTCCTCTGCAGGAGAAAGGTTTTTAAGGCCTGTTAAATACCCTCCAGGCTTGACTTTTTTCCTCCCCTTTACTATTATAAAGCTCCTTCAGCATCAACTCCTCCAAACCCCAGGCTGAAGAACAGTTTGCTGCTCTGGACCTGGAGGAGACCCTGCTCTCAGTGCACAGGGTGAATTCTTAGTGTCACATTAAGAAGGGTTTGCAGAGAAACAAAAGGCAGTAGAATTTTTGTCTTTGCCACACTTTCCAGCTGGGAAATCCACTGGCAAAAAGCCAAAGCCCTACTCAAGGCAGTGCAGCCTGAGTGGGACCACAGTGCCCTGAGCAAACTTTACAGGGAGTTCTTATAAAGC